>NW_006286980.1:801917-806754 GCF_000327345.1 Myotis davidii | reverse complement strand
GACCGTCTGATCATCCAACCTGTAGCTACAAAGCACAATGACCACCAGGGGGCAGATGCTCAATGCAGGAGCTGCCGAGCTGCAGTGACTTGGCAGCTGCATTTCTCAGGTGACACACCAGGAACCAGAGAGGAGGGAACCTGATTCCAGGGTGCGTCACCTGAGAACTGCCCTCTCACAATTCAGGACCCTCAGGGGATGTCAGGGAGCTGGTTTTGACCCAAACCCCACAGGCCAGGCCGAGGGACCCCGCCATGCACCGGGCCTCTAGTACATTTATAAAAACTATGGAATAAAAACTATAGAGACATGGAGTTCATCTAGTTCAACTTGTTCACTTTATTTATTTTCAATTTTATTGGGGTGACAGTAGTCTACATGAACATATAGGTTACTTTTTTAAATTTTAAATTGTATCGGGGTAACTTGTTCACATTAAAGATGAAGAAACTAGACCTAAAGAGGTGAAGCTATTTCTTTAAATTCTCAAGAGATTCAGTGATTTTCTTTATTCCAGGTCAGTTACTTCCCTGATTCCTGGAGCTTAGGTGCTGGGCAGAGCCAGAGGAGACATGTTTCTGGGCAAGAAACCATAAAAGAACCCCTTTCTAAAATTTCGGATGTGATCTCTTTACCCTCATGTGGTCATGTGGACAAGCTCATGAGAGGATGTCCTTTATTTGGAGGCTTAGTGGAAGGAGGCAGGCTTTGCTGAAGAGGTAGACTGAGAGAGTGATAATTCTTGACTCTTTTAGGCTAAGAGCTGACATGTGCTTGTGAACCTAAGGACAGCTTGGAAGGCCGTGGCCCTACCACCAGAAGCTGATTAAGTGGATCAACCACAAGCACTCTTTTAACAGATGAGTGGACAATGATTTAACACCCCTGTCAGTCAGTGTTGGGCAGAAAAGTGAAAGAAAGTCTCCACTATACATGTACCTGTCCTTTGGGAATCTTAAGTGACTGATATCCTTATCAAGACCAGAACCCTCAGTCTTAAAATCTATATAAAGATTAAAGTTGATGAAATTCCCTTTTCTGATGGGAGTTTTTCAGTTATGCTGTTCCTGCTCCTTCATTTAAATTGGGTCTTCATGGGAAGATTGTGTGTTAGTTCATAGGTCACCGTATCACAAAGAACCACATTGGAACTGATGTGGAGGGCTGATCCCACCCAGAGCATCCTTGACCTAGATGAAGGAACAGGATGGGATTTGGAACTGGATTCCTTGGGAAGGGAATGAGCATATTCTCTATGGAGAATGAGTAATGTAAACACAGCCAAAGGGATGAAATGTGGCCAAGACTATTAGCTGTCCCTCAAGATCTGTTTTCTGTTTCTCCTTGATTTTAGGTGGGCACAAGGACACTCAGAATAAAAATATTTCCCATGCACCTTGTAGATGGGTGTCTATGTAAGGTTCCACATAATGGGTTATGCACAGAAGTGAAGAACATAATTTATTATCCATGTGTCCCTTAGTTGAGGGGACATGTTCTTCCCCTCTCCTCCAACCCATTGCTTGGAAAGTGAATGTGGTGAGGAACGACCCAGGACCTTACAGACAAAGGTACCCCAACAATAGCAGACCTATAAGACAGAAGGATTGCATCCCTGAAGAGTCTTGGACTGCCTGCCTTTGGACAGTTATATGAAAAAGAATTTTTTAACCTATTTAATGCAACAGGCTATCTTGGGCCTTTCTTACTACATATAGCCAAACCTTTATCTCACTCATTCTGTCTTTAATACAATCTTTTTTTTAAAAAAATATATTTTATTGATTTTTTACAGAGAGGAAGGTAGAGAGATAGAGAGCTAGAAACATCGATGAGAGAGAAACATCGATCAGCTGCCTCCTGCACATCTCCCACTGGGGATGTGCCCGCAACCCAGGTACATGCCCTTGACCGGAATCGAACCCGGGACCTTTCAGTCCGCAGGCCGACGCTCTGTCCACTGAGCCAAACCGGTTTCGGCTACAATCTTTAATACATACTGTCAGGAACTTTACAATCCAGACCCTTCTTTCAGTCCCTAAACATTAAGATCAGCTACCTCGCCCAGCCAGTGTGGCTCAATGGTTGAGAATCGACCCATGACCAGAAGATCATTGTTTGATTATGAAGGTCAGGGCAAATGCCCGGGTTGTGGGAAGGGCATGCAGGAAGTAGCCAATCAATGATTCTCTTTCATCACTGATGTTTCTTTCTCTCCTCTTGCCTTTCCTCATTCTGAAATCAATAAAACATATTTTTTCTTTTTTTCCCCTTCTTTTTTTATTATTATTATTAAGGTATTACAAATGTGTCCATATTTTTTCTTTTAAAAAAAGATCAGCTACGTATACCTTTTGGGTGAAAATGTATAGTGCTAAAATAGAAACTTTAACAGGTGAGGGACCTTGCCTATCTTGTTCACTTCTCTATTTCTGGTACTTAGTAGCCACTCAGTCTTTGTTCCTTTGCTCAATGCTAGTAACTAGTGATGTAATTATCAAATTCAGAAATGTTTGTTAAGTACCCATATCTGTAAGATTCTATGCTTAGAAATAATAATCAAACCCTTATTGAGTACTAGGCATCATTCCAAGTATTTTACATATACAGTATTTACGCATTTGATCCTCACCATGAACTACGAAGAAGGTTCTATTATCATTCCCATTGCACATATGAGGAAACTAAGGTACTGAGAATTTAAGTGACTTTCTAAGGTCACACACACAATAAAAGGACTATCTGGGACTAGAATGCTGGCAGTTTGCCCAAAAGTCTCTCCTAAGCATAGCACTTTACTGCCTTTCCAAAGAGTAATAGGCATCATTCTTCCCATGAAACAGTTAATTAAACCTCAAAAGCCCACATTCTCTCTAATGCATGTCCTGGAAAAATTAAAGTTCATATGTGAACATTACAAAACCCATTTTAGAAAAAAAAGTATTATGGGTTTGGTTCAAATAGTAATTATTTTGTCAGATAGTAATAGAACTCTCCCCCCAAAACTAATTTTAATGCAATAGAATTAACTTCCTAGTACACAAACTTATTTTCTAATTTTACAAACCAGACAATTTAATTTCCTGGCCTTTTTTAAAAAAGGACATTTTTAGAGTCTTTACTAATTGCTTAATAATACTGTTGCAAAAAACAGGACAGCACTTTTTCCTTCAATAACTACTGTTTACACAAACCACGTAGAGGAATATTGTCTCATCCAGAAATAATTGTACAAAATAATATAAAAAGGCATGTACAAAATAGTTGCTTTTCTTTAATACATTTAAAATGATTTTTAAAAAGATAAATATAGTTATTCAGAGAATAATTCTCACATGAAAGACTATCTGCTAAATATAAAACAGCTGGTAAGACAGATCGAATAGAAAGGAAGTAGAAGACACAATCAATGCTTATATTCAGAACGTTTCAAACCAACTGGATGGTTTCCATTGGGTAAATGCTCTCACCGTGGTCATTTTCAAGCTATAGGGGCAAAGTTAGTGAACATGGAGTTGGGAAGAGATGTGCACAGTCTGCTCTCTGGAGCCCAGATGAGCAGACTCCATCACACTACTGGCTCATGAGTCAACCAAATACACTCCAGGTATAAACACAAGTTCCTACTCTGTGTCTGGAGTTATGCTAGAGAGTGTTCAGGACAATAAGGTGAAAATGTCTTGTGCAAGTTCAGAGAAACTTCTCCTGAGCAGAGGGATGTGGAAGGAAAGGAAAGCCGTCTAGGAACGTAGGGAGACAAGGTGAGCATATACAAGACATCGCAAGTGTCACCTGCAGAGAGCATCATTAGTAGTGACAATTGCGCATTTTAGGTGCCCCATCATATGCACTGTAGTCCAAGATGAATATAAAATTCATGCTGCAGTCCCTTCTGCATAGAAATGCCAACCGTGTTTGCCATTAAAAATAAAATGCATAATTTTTAGATTTTATAAGTACCTGTTTTAATTAGTCCATTTGCCCTTTCATTTTTAGAGCTTGTGTTACTATTTGTTTCATCTACCTCCACCCACTCCAAAGGTGGCAGAACTGATTGGAAGGAGCTTCTTGATCTGGTTGAAAGAAACAAAATCTAGATCCCTATGGACTGTACTTGGGAGTGGCATGTGAGTTACTCCTGGCACACTGCAGTCAAACGTTCTGCCTCCAATGTGAGAACTGAGGTAGAGACTACTGAAAGACTCAAATGGATGACAACTGTGACTTGCAAAATATCTTCAGAGATTATTTAAACACTAAAGGCCCCGTGCACAAAAATTTGTGCACTCAGGGGGGAGGGGAGGTCTCTCAGCCCAGCCTGTGCCCTCTTGCAGTCTGGGACCCCTCGGGAGATAATGCCCTGCTGGCTTAGGCCTGCTCCCGGGTGGCAAAGGGCAGGCCCAATCCCTAGGTGCAGCCCCTGGTCAGGCTCAGAGCAGGGCTGTTTGGGGAGTTGGGGTGCCGCCCCCTGTCATGCACAGAGCAGGGTGGATTGGGAGGTTGCGATGCCACCCTCAGTCACGCTTGGGGTAGGGCCGATTGGGGGGTTGGGGCACCGCCCCCTGTCACACTCAAGGCAGGGTCATGGGGAGGTTGCAGCGCCACCCCCTGTCACGCACAGAGCAGGGCCAATCAGGGGGTTGGGGCATTGCCCCCTGTCACTCACAGAGCAGGGCCTGTCAGGGGGGTTGAGTCTCTGTACCCTGTCACGCACAGAGCAGGGCCAATGATGGGTTGGGGCGCCACCCTCTATCACCCACAGAGCAGGGCCGATCAGGGGGTTGGGGCGCCGCCACACTCACACTCAGGGCAGGGCCAATGGGGAGGTTATGGCTCA
>NW_006286980.1:785321-800688 GCF_000327345.1 Myotis davidii | reverse complement strand
CATTATCTTAACAGAAATGGGAATGAATTCTTGTCCTTCTCAGTTCATTAGAGACAATATCAAACTTTTTAAAGAAGGACTTGCAGCTGAGCCAATGTGGCTCAGTAGTTGAGCATCGACCTATGGACCAGGATCTCATGGTTCAATTCTCAGTCAGGGCACATACCTGGGGCATGCCACATTGGAGGCAGCCAATCAACGATTCTGTCATCATTGATGTTTCTATCTCTCTCTCCCTCTCCCTTCCTCTCTGATATAAATAAAAACATTTTTTTTAAAAAGAGAAGTACTTGTATAATAACCTTTTGCTTACCTAATAGAAGATCTATTAGAAAGTTTAAAATTCATTGAAATGTGAGTGCACCGGTACAGACTTCTTACTAAACATCACATCAGCTTCACTTTCATTTGCCTGTAACATCCAATGGGGGCACTCAGGTTTTAGCTCCTTTCTTTAACTTGAATTTTCCAGCAGTTTGGACACTAGACAACCTTCCACACACCGTGTGGTGAGGGAGTTTCCAGCTGTCCCCACTGCATTTAGATTGGGTGAGCTCCTTCCTCCTACAGCTCTTACTTCGTCATCTTCTTCTCTACCCTTTAGCTCCCAGCTGGTTATCTCTGTGCCAGGATTCCCTGCACTTTTACCTCCTTCTTCTCAGAGGTCTGTGGGAGCTTCTGGATCACTGGGTGCAGAAGGAATTTCTGGATCTTGCTCCAAAGATTTCTCTTCTGGGCTTTCGTCTACTCTTATCCATACTGGGAATCTTTACTTTGCTATCTCCTGTCAACCCTTATCTCCAACAAAAGATGCCTTTTTTTTCTCTCTTAAAACCATTTATAATTTACTTGGAGGAATAAGACTTTGATATAAAAATGCAGAAAATATTTGTGAAAGAATCTAAGAGCAGATGTGGTGAGTTGCTTATCAAACTAAAGAGCAATCCTATAGTGCCCTTCTCTATAGCCATAGGTCTAAAAAGTACATTCTGGAACCACAGTAGCTACACAGGAAAGTTCTTGTTCTTTTTAGTGTGTCTTCAGCCACTCAGTGATCCTACAGATGAGAAAACTGAGGCACAAAGAGGCTGAGTGACTTGTTCAAGACTAGATGGGCTCTTAATTCTGGACAATATTTTTGCCTTTAAAGGGTTCTCCTTATCACTGACTTTGTCTACATACTATACAGATTATCTTAGGTCTATTCACAGAATTTCTATTCAGGCTACTTCTATTCTTGAGCCGTCAGTCTATTTGGAACTGGTCTCTTTACCTCTTAAGTGGTCTTAAAGGATGACACTATTTTTAAGGATCCTGATTATTTCACATAACTGTCCCTCCAGGATCAACCAAAGACCATCAATTCTACACATCTCAAAGGTCTGCACCCCAGGGAATCTTCTACTTAATCATCTTTATGGTTCCTGTTTCCAGTTGACCTTCAAGGCACGGGCTATCTGCTTCATTGATTATCCCAGTACCACAATCATTGTTTATCTGTCTTTTCACTTTTTCTTTTCTTATAGCAAAAGAAAATTAAAAATAGATAAGAAACCCTGGCCAGTGTTGCTCAGTTGGTTGCAGCATGGTTGTAGTTAGAGCACATACCTAGGTGTCGGGTTCAATCCCTAAATGGGAGGTAGCTGGTCAGTGTTTCTCTCCTCTCTCTCTCTCTCTCTCTCTCTCTCTATATGTTGGGAGGGTGAGGGAGGGCGAGAGAACTAGGGACAGTTCAATGGGGGAAAAAGGAGACATATTTAATACTCATTGAATTTTTACAGAGAGGATGGGAGAGGGATACAGTGTTAGAAACATTGATGAGAGAGAAACATTGATCAGCTGCCTCCTGCATGTCCCCTACTGGGGATGTGCCTGCAACCAAGGTACGTGCCCTTGACCAGAATCAAACCCGGGACCCTTCAGTCTGCAGGCCAATGCTCTATCCACTGAGCCAAACCAGTTAGGGCTCATGTTCTCACTCCTAAAAAAATCAATGAACATATCCTTTGGTGAGGATTAAAAAATAGATAAGAAAAAGAATCTTTCACAATGATGGGGAGTGTATTTATAGCAGTGCCTGTCACTTTCATAATGGCTGAAATAATTTCAATTTTCAACATGTTATATTTCAAAAATTTGGTGGTGCCTTGAAAACAACTGAAAACCTAATTTGATAATAGAGTAAATGGTTAGGTCTGAGAATCTAGCTCTGGAAGCAGTGCCTAAGAGAGTGCCTAACAGTTACTATCATTTAATAAATAATACATATTTATTAAAAGATAATGGTTTAAACATTTATAGTCTGGATCTATATGTATATTTTATTTTTTAAAAAATTATTGGGGTGACATTGGTTGATAAAATTATATGGGTTTCAGATGTACAATTCTATAATACATCATTGTATGTTGTGTGTTCATCACCCCAAGTTATCTCCTTCATCACCATTTGTCCCACTTTCGCTCTAATATCTTCCCCTACTCCTTTTCCCTCTGGTAACCACCATACTGTTGTCTGTGTCTATGAGGTGTTCTGGTTTTTTTTTCTTTATCCCTTCACATTTGTCACCCCTCCCTCTAAACCCCCCTCCCTCTGACTGCAGTTAGTTTGTTCTCTGTGTCTTTGACTCTGTGTCAAATTCTTTGTTAGTTTATTGTGTTCATTAGATTCCACACATCAGTGAAATCATATGGTACTTGTCTTTCTCTGACCGACTTATTTTACTTAGCATAATACTCACCAGGTCCATCCATGTAGTTGCAAAGAGTAAGATTTCCTTCTCTTTTATAGCCAAGCAGTATTCCATTGTGTAAATGTACCACAGCTTTTTTAATCCACTCATTTATTGTTGGACACTTAAGCTGTTTCCAAATCTTGGCTATTGTAAATAATGCTGCAATAAACATAGGGGTGCATATATTCTTTCAAATTAGTATTTTTGTTTCTATTACCCTTTATTTCATTATTTACTCTAAGTAATGTGTCTACTCAAATGAGTGGTCAGAGGAAGAAAAAGAAGTCAAACACTATTTCCCAGCTTGAGTTAGTCAGGTGGCCATGCTGAATTGTTCAAGTGATTTCCAGTTTACTGGAATATTAAGATTCATACTCATTGATCTATTTATGGTATTTTGTTGTTGTTAATCCTTGCCTGAGGGTATTTTTTTCCATTGATTTTGGGGAGAGAGAAAGAGAGGGAAAGACAGAATCATCGATGTGAGAGAAACACATCAATTGGTTGCCTCCTGCATAAGCCCTGTCCAGGGCCCTAGCTGTAGTGGAGCCTACAACCAAGTTACATGCCCTTGACCAGAATATAACCTGGAACCCTTAGGTTCACAGGCCAATGCTCTATCTACTGAGCCAAATTGGCTAGGCCTATCATATATTAATTATAGTATATTTTCCTGGATTGTGTTGTAATTTATTCCTTTTAAAATACATGAGTATTAAGTTAGAGTTTAAATATAAGTTTTGAGTTATACTATAAATTATGGATTATTTACACTTTTGTTTACTATTTGTTAGGGATAATACATGATCAGAGTCCATTGCTTTATCTTTCTAAAAATTGAAGAATTAACAATATTAAGAGGCATTTACTCTTATACTTGGAAGCCAGGTCTATTTCTTCCAAAGTATGAATCAGTAATTACTTGCTAAGTGTGGTGAATATAGACAAATAAAGTAATTCAAGTTGGGTGGCATAATGGTGGAATAATAGGAAAGAAAATATAGTAAGCATTTTAAAATTATAGATATTAATTTTTCCTTGCCTAAATAATTCAATATGGCTGCCTACACTGGAAATATTTACTTAAATATGTTTCTGTAGTTACAAACGCAATTGCTAAAAAATCCAAAAGTAACATGGTCATTCTTTCAAGTAGCTACTCTCCCAATTTGCTAAAATCAAGTGATGATTTATGCTGGGTAAGGAAGATGCTGATTTGATTTGCTAATGCTTATACATCTCTTGGGAGGGGAGAAGACTGGGAAAATTTTTAGTGGAATGACAAATGTACTAAACTCCTTTTTAATGGGAGTACATTTATTGCCAGTTTCTTATGGCTTTGTTTTTCTCAATTACCGTATTTGAGAATGATAGGATTTTGCTGTATCACTCTCTTTAGGCCTCATGCCACAAAAAGGTATTACAGATGAAACCATGCTATAGTCATTTCTTCTAGCACTTACAATAACTGGCTCTCTTTGTATCCAAGAATAAAACATTGCTATGTCAAACATCACATCCTGGTGGGTTGTATTATCATGAGACTGATGTGCACGTAACATTTTTCTTTGATGTCTGTTTATGAGAGGATCTTGATCCCTGGGGAGTAAATTCATTGTCAAATCACTCTCCCTTTGAACAATTTATTTCTTGCCTCAGAGTATAATTTCTAGCCTCGAAGGCAAGGTTTTACATGATTATTTGAAAATTAAAATAATCTTTTTCCTCCCTGGCCCATCCCATGCCAATAGGAGAAATTGATTCTCAGAGAATTTTTAGGGCTTAGGATCACTAGTTCCTTATACCTCCTGGAACATATAGTGCTATTAGTACTATTGTTTCCATTTTGAAGAAAAGAGGGGAAGTAGAGAGTTAAGAAAGATAAACAGGTGGGCAAAATATCATCCCTACAATTTATATCTTGTGTTGGTTACCACAGTAGCTTTTCTCAGACAAGCTATTATTTAATGTTTGATGTTGATAGGTTACTTCATTTAAATCTCATTTATACCTAAAATAAGCCACAGAGTCATTGTTTTTATGTCAAATTTTTACATTAAAAAAAAAGAACAAATTATCCATTAATCTCTAGTGGCTTCTCACTGTATTGTACTCCTCCAAAATTGTCCACATTGGATCACATTCTAGTTGATTTTTTTTGTCCTAAAACAGTGATGTGAACATGTCAAATGACTTAGTGGTTCATCTGGCACAAGTAACTGAAAATCTGAATGCTTATCTGAACTTTATCTGAACTATTCTGAGTTTTCTTGGGTCTGTAAAATTGGAACTGAAATCTCATGGAAACTGGCTTTCTCGAGAAATTTTTGGTGAGCCAGAAATACTGTGAGAGCAGCCTTTCCTGTGGTGTTTTGGCAATTTTTACTTTGGCCTTAGACTGAACCAGGAAGTTCAGAGGTGAATGAGAATGAAAAATAACGAAATGGTAACTGATCTTTTTTTTTTTTTTTTGGTACTGCAGAAAGTTCAGTACAAAATTCTTTTAAGAACATGTTAAGCAGTCTTAACCACTGTAGGCCTCATAATATGTATTGAGAGATTTAGGATACTATTAATAATTTAGCCTATCTGTGGTAAATAAGAAGGAAACTGAAGATTACCATTTTGTCTTGTTTTTCATACTGTTCTAAAACCATTGATGGAACTACAGATGCTATAGAATTTTTGGTCAGTATAATTAGCATATTTCCCCTGACATTAGTGAGGACAAGGCAGATATATTAATGAATCAATACTAACTTTCTACTGTCTCTTAACTCAAATTGTTACCACTAGCTAGATTGCATTTCTATGCATTTTTATATTTACAGGTTTAGAACCCATCATTAGAGTTTTTAGCAGATGGATCATCACAGATTGTCCTGGAAATCAAGTTTCCATTTGTAAGCCCAATCTATCTAAAAGGTGCATAAGTTGTATTTACAGAAGCATCCCAAAGGAGAGGGGGATTCTTGTATATTCAAACCTTGGTCTATTTGTGTAATTTTAAATAGGAATTCCCTGGCCCAAACCTAGTGAACCCCACCAGATTAATGATGGTGGAGCCCATGATACTGTATTTTTCTTTCTTTCTTCATTTTATAAAATCCTCCACTAAGGATATGTTTACTTATGAGAGAGAGAGAGAGAGAGAGAGAGAGAGAGAGAGAGAGAACAGGAGAAAGAGAAACATTGATGAGAGGGCGACATCAATCAATTGCCTCCCAAACACACCCCATTCAGTAATCAAACCTTGCAACCTAGGTATGTGTCCTGACTGAAATCAAATTCGCAACCTTTGGTGGACAAGATGATGCTCCAACCAACTGACCCCTGGGGCCAGGGCATGATGCTGTTTTTTGGGTCTGTAAACTTGGTAATTTGGATGTGTACCAACTGGTAATTTGGATGTGTACCAAAGTTCACATTATGCATCACTTGGGTATCATGAGCTTTTCACTAGATGGTAAATAGCAATTCCCAATGACAAATTATATTTATATAAGGCTTAGCTACTTCATTTCATATATTATTATCTTCAATTCTCACCAAAACCTATATGAGGAGTCTATTTCTGTGATACTCATTTTATGGTTAAAGAGACTGAGGCTCAGAATTTCAATAATTTTCCCAGTTTTAAGTGATGGAGTTGAAACTCAACTCCTGCTCTTTTGTTTTGAAGCTCTGAACTTTTTCCACCATCACACCAATGTACTGTAAGCAGAGAAAGGAGGAACACCTGTTCCTGGTAGATAAAAATGTTAAAAAGGGATATATAGTCCAGGAAAGAGACCCCATTATAAACATCAATAATACCAAGTATTTACAGACATTTGTTTTTAAATGACTTAATCATGGGAAGAAACAGAAAGGTAATTGAGGCAGAGTCCACAGATAACATCTCTCAGATACCTATTCCAATGTCTGAAGGCTCAATAAATCCTTCATGAGCAAGTATTAACTTGAAGTTTTTGTTTTCTTTACAAATCTTTGCAGATTGTAGCATCCAGAGTGATAATGGCTAATTCCAAAGGCTGTGTTGTCAACCACTGAGAAGTGTCCATCTGTTATCCATCCCATAATTCTATGTTCATTTTTGTACAGAGGCTTGGACAACAAAGGGACCAGAAGCCATGCTGAGTTACCCCATTTTAAGTTAAGAATATATAATTCCTTCAGTGTTCTAAAAAGCCAAAGTTGACAAATGTCTGAAAATTTCCCAAAATTTTGATGAAATTAATGCCCTCAAAAGATTCTTACTTCATTGTTTTTGCTGGCTATATTTTCAAAGCCATTCACCTCCAGTGAACTAAGGACTGGATTTTGAATAAATGATGCACTCTGGATCAGCTGTGTCTGCTCTGTGATTTGTGCAGGATTGGCATCATCAGCCTGGCTTTCATCCCAGGCATTCATTTGGAATGCAGTCACATAGAATAGGGCAGGGGCAGGGGGCATGAGGTAGTGAGGGATGGTTTCCAAGCTCAAAGACAGACCAGGGAGGAGTCCATCCTAAGAGGAAAAAAGTAAGTAGAGTTTATATGTAACCAAAGTTAAAAGCGCACAAGGTTTCTGAAAACACCAAAGTGTATACAGGTTGCAACAGACTGCCCTTAAGCAGGTTTAATGAGTATAATTGGCACTCAGACAAAAGATAACCTAACCTGACACTAACCCAGCCAGTAGTTGAGGGATAATATTTTCACTAGAATGACCTCCTCTTGAACTGTTCTGTAATTTATTTGGTGCAAACAGGCTTTCCTTCAACATCAGACATGCATGTCTTATGGCTACCCGTTTGTTTATTGTAAAAACATATTTATTATAGCCAATGCAAGCAAACCCCTCCTTCCCACTGGTGTTTGTATTCCCCTGGAGCCTCCTCAGACTGTGTACCACAGCCCTGATGATGAAGTATACGCGAGCTTGTTCCAAACCATGTCCCATGTTTTCTTTGGAATTATCTTCAAAATCTCTTGCTAAAGAGCAACTCCTAGTGTTTTATGACCTTTTACCATCATGGTGCTTATCCTTTGGATGTGAGATGATTTTCCTTCTCTTAATGAAAATGTCAAGTGTGCCTGAGGATCCAGTCAGAAAGAATGCATTGGGCTAAATAGGAAGAACAGCTGACTGCGTACAATTGAAGGGACATGTTTTAGAAAGCCACAGTGGTGTAGTAGAGATTGGTTGCTAGAATCTATGTAAAGTCCCACAATATAATATCTGTTTCATCATCATCATTGTCATTCATATTATTATCCTACACGATTTTGCCAATACTTAGATTCTGGGCTGATCCTGAAAATAAAGAAGGTGTTGGGTGATTCTAGGGATGACTGTTTCTATAGACGTTAATTTATTCCTGAAATGTTTTCTTGAGTAGCTACTATGTACCAGGCAGGAAATATTCCAGAAAATAATATTTCCTTTGCCAAATCCAATTATTCTTTTTCTATTTGCAACTAACAAATCCTCATCTTTTATTAGTAAAGCAAATTATTTTGTATTTATTCCCAAGTTTTTGGATGCCAACCATCTTTTAGGATGACAAAAAAGTACAAAGGTCTAATGAGCATTTTAGCCTGCATTTATAAGCATGATAAGAAAAAAAAAAGAGGATTGGTTCATCTATTCTTCTGGCCAAAGAGAATCTTGGATAGAATTGAAATGATTCTACAGAAGAATGAACACTTCTTTAATATATATAGTAGGTCTATTGCCAGCACATACAACACCTTTGTGCAAATTAGAAAAAAAAAGTGCCCCTTTCTCATGACACTTTACTTCAATAGGGAATCTATAATAATAAAAGCATAATATGCTAATTAGACCATATGTCCTTCCAGATGACCTTCCGTGTGAAGCCAGGGCTGCGAGGGAAGCCCAGGTCCGAGGTGCCTGCCAGTGGCTGTAGCGAAGGAAGGCCTACTCTTGCACGAATTTCATTATAATTTGAATCCATGACTTTTATGTCACCCTCTTAGATGTGCTCTCTTGTGCAGTAAGCAATTATACGCAGTCGTTCTCTATATAGCAGCTATTTCAGGTAGTTTGGAAGGACTATAAACAAACTGGAACAACACATCAATATTAATGTGTATCGCCTTAACAAGAAACATCTGCTAATAATATTCTGTCACCAAATTCCAATAACTCTCTCATTCTTATATAGTTCTCTCCCAAGGTTATATTTATGTGGGAACCTGTGTTTATCTCCAATATTTAAATTTAAGCTATCTTACTATCCTTTCTAACTCATCATGCTTTCCTCTTTACATTTCCATAGGTTTTCTTCTCAATTGAAAGCTCTGCTCCTCTAATTAATTTAATTTCATTTTGCTATTCCTGGATTATATATAACTGGTCCATATATCTTCCCCACTTCTTTTTAAAGATGTTTTCCTCAAAATTAAATGGATGAGAAAGTCCACGAGTTACCTGATCATGTGATACTAAATCGTTGAACTATATATTTGAAAATTGTGTCATAAAAATTCTAGAATCCCATAATCCAAATGAAAAAAATTTATTTTCCTGCCTTTATCCTAAGTGTACTTTCAGTCATTTTTGTTATGTTCTTATATGGCAAAAAGAAAAGTGAATGCATAATAAATAAAAAGGTGTGTCTCATTCATTTTTTTCTTTTCTTTTCTTTTTTAGTTTAACATCTAATTACCAGAAAACTCCTCCAATGTCTACAACTTTAGGTTGCTTTCATACTCAGGCACCCACCTCATGGATTTTGGTAAGGTAAAACTGAATGGATCTCTCAGAATTTAGTTGATTTCCAAGTGTCTGCTTCTAAAAATATGAGTTTATCTCATGTTTATCACAACCTAAGATCTATCTGGAATGCCCCAATTTATATAGTACTCCCACTAAACACATGAATTTTTCAATGTCTGGAAACATTTTTATAATGCCCATGGTACCCATCAGTTGGCATAATCATTTGATGAAACCTGAGGAACAAAATTGGCAATAATTCTCATTTTATCCAGAGATGTTTGGATTTGAAACGTCTGGTTTGTTTATCAACTATCAATTTATTAGTTCTGTAATATGATGAGAAAGAAACTTTACCAACTGCCATCCTTCTTTTCTACCTCATCTCTATCCCCTTTGGGGGTCGAACGACCCTTTCACAGGGGCCGCCTAAGACCATTGAAAAACACATATATAATTACATATTGTTTTGTGATTAATCACTATGCTTTAATTATGTTCAATTTGTAACAATGAAAATACATCCTGCATATCAGATATTTACATTACGAATCATAGGAGTAGCAAAATTACAGTTATGAAGTAGCAACGAAAATAATTGTATGGTTGGGGGTCACCACAACATGAGGAACTGTATTAAAGGGTCGCGGCATTAGGAAGGTTAAGAACCACTGCTCTAGTCTGTGGCATGGCCATTCCAACACATATAACAAGAAATTACTACCTATCAATGGCCAGTATGCATTAAATATATCTGTCCTAAATTATTAGGACGAAATAAATGTATGTATGTATACAGTAGGGATTAGAAGAGTTTCTTCTTTCTTTCTTTTTAAATTTTCTCTGTGCTGTGCTCCAAATCCCCCAAAGGCTTTCATAGAAGAAACTTAAGAGTTGCAAGGAGTTAGGATAGGGCCCAGCACCAGAGATTCATGACGTCCCAGTCACATTTTAATCAGAAGAGTTCTGCTTTTATGTGTCTTATAACTTCAACTTACATATAAGATTTCAGTTGAGGAAGAATCCAACAACTGCAACAAATGTAAAACCTATTTGCTTTGGAAATGCTTTGGCATATGTTCCTTAAGAAATTACTGCTTATCTTCTCCATTCTAACCTTTGCTTCCATCTAAATCCTCATCTCCTCAAGGGCAGGCGTTGTGTCACAATCAACTCTTTGGCTGGCGTAATGCTTCTTAAATAGACAGGTCACAATAAATCCCTTAAAATAATTTTATTAATATGCACTGAAAATAAACTAGCTACCACATTTTTAGATGTTTTAAATTTAAACAAGTTTTAAGTACAGTTGACATACAATATTATATTAATTTCAGGTATACAACATAGTGATTAGACATTTCTATGACCTATGAAATTATCACCCCCATAAGTCTAGTACTCATCTGATACCATACATACTTATTGCAATAATATTAAACTATATTCCCTATGCTGTACTATATATCCTGTGACTGTTTTTATAACTGGCAATTTGTACATCTTAATCCCTTCTCCTTTTTCACCCATCACCCCAACCCCCTGACTATCTGGCAACCATCAGTTTGTTTTCCGTATCTATGAGGTTGTTTCTTCTTTGTTCATTCACTTATTATATGTTTTCACATATAAGTGATTTTACTTATGTAAAACAATATGGTATTTGTCTTCTTTTTCTGTCTTATTTTGTGCACTTAGCATAATACCCTTTAGGTTTATCCATGTTGTTGCAAATGGCAAGATTTCATTCTTTTTATAGCTGAGTAACATTTCATTGTGTATATATAGGGTGTCCCAAAAAATGTATACACACTTTAACAGCTGATAACTCAATTTTGAAAATGAAATGTATTTTAATAAACACTGCCTTTATACTTATTTGTCTATTGATGGGTACTTAGGTTGCTTCCATATCTTGACTATTATAAATGCCACTACAATGAACATTAGGTTGTGTATGTCTTTTCAAATTAATGTTTTTAGATTTATTTGGATAAATACCAGAAGTGGAATTGCTGGATCATATGGTAGTTTTGTTTTTAATTTTTTGAGGAAACTCCATACTGTTTTCCACAGTGGCTGCACCAGTTTGCATTCTCACCAACAGTGCACTAGGATTCCCTTTGCTCCACATTCTCACCAACACTTGTTGTTTGTTGATTTATTGATGATAGGTGTGAGGTGATTTAATATATAGGGTGGGGCAAAAGTAGGTTTACAGTTGATTATATGGAAAATAATACAATAATTAAATAATAATACAAGAATAAACTCTGTGCTTCCCATACACACTATAAGCCTACTTTTGCCCCACCTTGTAATTTATAGGGGTACTGGTTATACATAGACTGATTATGATTGGTCAGGAAAAAACAGGCAACCATAATTATAAAGTGAAATTTTGAAAGAAGATCAATTGTTTTAAAAAGGTTTGATGAATGCCTGACTTGCCTCCATTACATTGTCTTGATGGCATTTCACCTTCTTACTGCTTTTTGGGATGAGCCTAAAAGCAATAAGATTTTGAGGGACATTCATTATTACTTAATTACACCTTGATTTCCTTTTACCTTGATCCAGGTGTTCTTATTTATATGTCATCTAAGGGATGAAGGAAATAGCTGTGCTTTTCATGTTTTGTAAGACATAGTCAGTAAAAATAAGTTCTTACACAGCAAATGCCCAGACCTGTTACAAAAAGATAAGTGGTAGTATTCCATTGTGTAAATTTTATTCACTCATCTGCTGATGGGCACTTGGGCTCTTTCCAAATCTTAGCTATTGTAAGTTGTGCTGCTATGAACATAGGGGTGCATATATTCTTTCTGATTGGTGTTCCCAATTTCTTAGGATATATTCTTAGAAGTGGAATCACTGGGTCAAATGGGAGTTCTATATTTAATTTTTTGAGGGAACTCCATACTGTTTTCCACAGTGGCTGTACCAGTCTGCATTCCCACCAGCAGTGTATGAGGGTTCCCTTTTCTCCACAACCCTGCCAGTACTTTTCCTTTGTTGATTTGTTGATGATAGTCATTTAGACACAGACAATAGGGTGGTGAAGGCCTGGGGTGGAGGGCAGGGCAGGCTAGAATAGGTCAATGGGGGGAAAAAGGAGACATGATATACTTTCAACAATAAAGATCCTAATATATAAAAACCCTGGGTCCATCACATCCACAACGACCAGGAGGCTCGACCATTCACCAGGCTGTGCACGCAGCAGGCTAGCGGGCTGAACTGCTGACCTCTCCGAGAGAGAGATGTGGGGCTGATCAGCAGTAGCATCAGCTGCTGGCGAGGCCCAGATAGAGAAGCAGGGTGACCAGACCCTGCTTCTCTCTCACTTGCCAGCAGCCAAGCCTCTCTCTCTCCCAGAGGTCAGCAGTTCAGCCCACTTGCCAGCAGCCTGGACCGAATGCCAGGCTGCACGCAGCAGGTGAGCTGGCTGAACTGCTGACCGCTTAGAGAGAGAGAGAGAGGCGGAGCTGATCAGCAGTTGCAAAAGCTGCTGGCGAGGCTGGGAGAGAGAAGCAGGGTCTGATCACCCTGCTTCTCTCTCCCGTGCCAGCAGCCAAGACTCTCTCTCTCCCAGAGGTCAGCAGTTCAGCTGCTCTCAGCAGCCTGGAGTGGCTGCTGATCAGCCCTGCCTCTATGATCAGGTCTAGAGATAGGCCCGCAGATGCTGACTGGCATAGAAACTGACCAATCAGAACCAAATCTGGGTGAGTTGCAAGGAGCCAATGGCTGCCTAGGAGGTGAAGCTTTTGATGCTGACTAGCATAGAAGGTAAGGAGCAGCGTGCAGGTGGGCAGTAAGGAGCAAGGGGTCCTGGACTGCGAGAGAGCGCAGGCCAGGCTGTGGGGACCACCCCCCAACCCCCCTCCACCTCCCCCAGTGTACGAATTTCATGCACCAGGCCTCTAGTTTTAAAAAATAATAAAATAAAAAATAAAAAAAGATAAAGTGCTAGATGGACTACTAGTCCCCAATCTCTATCTACTTAAAGCCAAGCAGAGCCATGTGACTTGCTTTTCTGATGACAAGTGACAGAGAGTCCAATGGGTCCCTTCCATGAGGAAGCTTTAAGGGACATAGTGTGCATCCCCTCCTCTCCTCTTCGTGGCAGTTGTCACCAGTGCAGTGTGTCCCCCAGTGAGGCTGAGATGAGGAGCAGGCACCCAGCTGACCACCATTGGCATGTAATGTGAGCAGGAAACACAAAGAGCAACGACAAAAACAACTGGTGTTTTAAGCACAGGAGTGAGAGTGAAGAAGTGGTTTTAGGATATATTTTTTATTTTTGCATGTGCAGTCTGAGTTAAAATGTGTTATCAGACTCTTTTGTGGTCGTCCTGTGATCTGGGCCAAGTCGCTATGTACAAAAACAAACCACACTGGTTTCCAGTACCTCCCTACCCCCCAAAATCAGAGAGGGGGCAGATAGAACTGGTGCAGCTGTGGCAACAACCTTATTGTTAGAGAACAAGGGTATCTAATTTGTTAGTGTCTAGGAAGTTTGAGGATGAGAAGAAAGAGGCCATGAATAGAAGGACAGGGAGACTTTCATATAGTTGAAAGCCATACCTGTGTACATTAGTTGATTATTTTGTCTTCAAGATTTGGATATAAACTTAAATCTCTCACTTTTATTAATTTAACTTGAATTATTGAGTTTTAGAGTCTAGATTTTATGATTCATGGGGCCAACTTGCTTTAATCATCAATTATCAGGGGACCGGCCCTTCAACTCTTTCCAGCCCCCAGATTATGGGTGGGCCTGTGATGGAGAATATGTAAGTGTTTTTGGGAAACATTAATCGCAGCCCCATTGCCTCTCCTGGAAAATTTTCCAGGAGCCCAAGGCAATATTTAGACTGTTGACATTAATTCTGTCCCTCTCCCTCTCTAAGGTGGTATACAGTAACTTCTAAGATCAAATTGTTACACAAGCAAAAGCATTTTTAGATTTTCGATAAGTTTATCTTTCATTTTATGCCAAAGATATAAATTTACATCCAGCATTTGCTACAATCACATGGCCTTTCACAGCTACCCAACCAAGGAGCCAGCAGAAATAGGAAGTTTAATAAAACCTTATACTTCCATAAAATATAGCCTAAAGTGTGTTGTGGACATGGGCCTTCCCCTACCAAACTGATAACCTAATATTTTTATTTTTAAAAGTCTCCCATTAATCTAAATATATTGCATTCTTTAAGTAACTAAAGAAAAAGACACTTCTAACAGTTGTAGTCTTTGGTATGAAAATGTATATGAACATACTTTTTAAAATTGCCATGACATTTCTAAATAATACCTTTTTATATCAGTTTACCAATTTTAAAGAAAGCATAGCTTTTGTATAATGATCTTGATGTTAATGTGTATATTTTGGAATGAACAGTTGCAATTCATCTGCACATTATTTTCATCATGTTTTATTTTTATCAGACAGAAAAAATATTCTCACAATATCACTATGATCTTCTTACTGAGTATACAATTATAATTTTTTCTTAACTGTAATACTATACTAGAAGTGATAATGTAGAAAACAATATGATAATGAAATATATGCCAGAGGTTGTAGGCAACAGGTGTTTTTTTTTATGTGTTGTAAGTATTGTGCCCTAATTTCTAAAATTTAATTGAACAGCATAAAAATAAATTGGCCCAGCCGGCATGGATCAGTGGTTGAGTGCCAACCTATGAACCAGGAGATCATGGTTCAATTTCTGGTCAGGCACATGCCAGGGTTGTGGGCTCAATCCCCAGTATGGGGCATGCAGGAGGCAGCCAATCACTGATTCTCTCTCATCATTGATATTTCTATCTCTTTCTCCTTCTCCCTTCCTCTCTGAAATCAGTAAAGAACGGAGTGTAACTAAAGATTCCTTCTCT
>NW_006286980.1:782800-784894 GCF_000327345.1 Myotis davidii | reverse complement strand
AGAACTATACAAATATATTATGACAAAAAAGGGGGAAAATAGCAGGTAATAAACCTTCACTAGGTAAATATTTCTATAGAGTTGTTTAAAATATGAACAAGCCCTGGCCAGTGTTGTTAAGTGGTTAGAGGTTGGCCCGTGCACTGACGGGTCCCAGTCAAGAGCATATACCTGAGTTGCAGGTTCGATCCCCAGCCTCAGCCCAGGCACGTGTTGGAGGCAACCAATCATGTGTCTCTCTCACATCAGTGTTTCTCTTTCTCCCTCTCTTCTTCTTTCCCCTTCTTCCCCTCTTCCCTCCCTTCTACTCTATCTAAAAATCAATGGAAAAAATGTTCTTGGGTGAGGATTAACAAAAAAGAAAAAAACACTTAACAAATTTTTCCATCAATTTAAAAATGGTAAGAAGTTATTGTTTCTGTTAAGTAGGAATTTAAGTATAGACATGAGAATGTAGGAAAAATAGAGTAAGGCAATAGAATCCAATGAAACTTGGATTGGAAAACAAATAGAAGAGAAAACAAAACCATCACTAAAGTAAAGGGCACAATGGAAGCAGCACAAAGAAGTACAGACTCTACTAAGAACACAGTAAGGGATGTGCAAAATTGTAAAGGGGGGAAACCAGAATGACAAGTTAAAAGGAGATTAGAAGGATTAGAGAGAAAATGGTAGACCTGAAAAACTAATATGAAAGATGCAATAGATCGAATACCAAAACTAGAAATAATGTTGTCCCCAAGAATATAACATAAACTGTGAAGAAAAATATTTATTAAAATTAAAGAGAAGTTTACAGCAATAGAAGTAGCTTCAGATATGTAAATTGAAGGGCACATATAGCATGATCTGAGAAAAATTGACTTAGAACAATGAACATGGAAATGCATTCGAGTAGTTACTGGACATTAAAAATAAAGAAAATATTACTTGGGTTTCTAGTAAAAAAGGTAATAAATAAGGGGAGCCACAGAGAAGTTTATTGGAAGTTTTAACTTTCAGATTAAACCAACCTGAAAAACTATAAAGAATTTTATATCTATCTAAATTTGTTCAAGAATGGGGAAAATAATTCTCTAGAGGAAAACTTTTAGTCAACCAAGAACTGAATTAAGAAAAAACAAAGTACTGAGATAGTTTATTGAGTTCATTTAACTGTTAAATACAAACTTTAAAAAAATAAAAGTATATTTTTTAGGATATAAATTTTTTAAAAACTGACAATGCATCAAACAGGCAATTAACAGAAAACAAAAGACAAATATACTTAAACACAGAAAAATATGCTCAGTCGTGTGCATAAGAGTAGAAACGGAAAATTTATAGAGAACCACAAAAGACTCCAAATAGGGAAAACAATCTTGAGAAAGAAGAACAAAGCTGGAGTGATCACATTCGCTGATTTCAAACTGTGTTACAAAGCTACCAAAACACTATGGTACTAGCATAAAAAACAGACACAAAAACCAATGGAATAGAATGGAGAGCCCAGAAATAAATCTAGGCATATAAGATCAACTAATATTTGACAAGGAAGCCAAAAATACTCAAGGGTGAAAGGATATATCTTCAATTACTGGTGTGGGAAAAAGTGGCTATTCACATGCAGAAGAATAAATTGAACCCCTATCTTATACCACTCATAAAAATGAACTTGAATTGGATTAAAGACTTACATGTAATACCTGAGGCTATAAAACCCCTATAATAAATTATACAGGAAATGCTTCTTGACACTCTTCTTGGCAACATGTTTTGGATATAACACCAAAAGCAAAGCAAAAAAGCAAAAATGAGTAAATGGGTTACATCAAACTACAAAGCTTCTGGAGAGCAAAGGAAACAACAAAATGAAAAGACAATAACCCATGGTATGAGAAAAAATATTTGCAAGTTATATATTTTATAAGGGGTTTGTAACTAAAATATATAAAGAATTCGTAAAATTTAATGAAAAAACAATCTGAATAAAAAAAATGGACAGAAGAACTGAATAGACATTTTTTTTTTCAAATTTTATTTTTTATTACAAAGGGTATTACATATGTGTCCATTTTTTTCCCCGCCCTAGACAGTCCCCTACATGAGCTACTT
>NW_006286980.1:710990-776138 GCF_000327345.1 Myotis davidii | reverse complement strand
GGCCCTTTCGCCAATTCGGGGTGTGTGTTATTAGTTTCAGCTGCTCTCTCCATTTGCTCCGGGACACGACCTGGAACGCGTCTGCCTATATCGCTGCCATCTTCTCTCTCTCCTGAATAGACATTTTTCAAAAGAAGACAAAAAATAGCTAACAGGTCCATGAAAAGGTGCTCAACATCACCAATCATTGGGAAATGCAAATCAAAACCACAATGAGATATCTCCTCACACCTGTTAGAATGGTTGTCATAAAAAAGACAAGAGCTACCCAGTGTTGGCGAAGATGTAAAGAAAAGGGAGCCCTTGTGCACAGTTGTGTGAATGTAAATTGGTATAGCCACTATATAAAACAGTATGGAGGTTCCTCAAAATCAAAACTAAAAATATAACTAACATATGATTCAGCAATTCCACTTCTGAGTATATGTCTTAAGGAAATGAAAGGAAGATATTGAAAAGATATCTCTACTCCCATGTACATTGCAGCATTATTCACAATAGCCAACACCTGAAAGAGGCTAAGTGTCATTTGATGGAAGAATGGATAAAAAAGATGCGAGATATATATCTATATTAATAAAAGGGTAATATGCTAATTAGATTGGACATCTTCTGGATGACCGTCTGGACGTCCTTCCAGAGACAGTTAGGGGGGATCGGGCCAGCGGGGGAGAGCAGTTAGGGGGATCAGGCCAGCAGGGAAGGGCAGTTAGGGCTGATCAGGCAGGCAGGCAGAGCGGTTAGGGGCAATCAGGCAGGCAGGGGAGCAGTTAGGGGCATCAGGCAGGCAGGCCGAACAGTTGGGATGATCAGGCAGGCAGACAGGTGAGCAGTTAGGAGCCAGCGGTCCTGGATTGTGAGAGGGATGTCCAACTGCCGGTTTAAACCAGCATTCGGATATCCCCCGAGGAGTCCTGGATTAGAGAGGATGCAGGCCGGGCTGAGGGACACCGCCCCCCCAACCCCCGTGCATGAATTTCATGCACCAGGCCTCTAGTATATATATATAATAGAATATCATTCAGCCATAACAAAAAAAAGGAAATCCTACTATTTGTGACACTCTGGGTGAACCTTGAGGACATTATGCTAACTAAAATAAGTCAGAGAGAGACAAATGCTATATGATATCACTTATATGTGCAATCCAAAATATGCTGAACTCATAAAGCAGAGTTTATTAGTGGTTGCCAGGGCTGGAGGATAGAAGGAATGGGCAGATGTAGATCAAAAGGTACAAGCTTCCAGTTACAAGATGAATAAGTTCTGGGGATCTAATGTAGAGCATGGTGACTATAGTTAACAATATTGTATTGTATACTTGGAAGTTGCTAAGAGAGTAAATAGTACATGCTCTCACCACACATACACATAAAAGATAACTATGTGATGTGATGGGTGTAAACTAACCTCATTGTGGTAATCATTTAACAATATGTATATCAAATGATCACAGTGTACACCTTAAACTTCCACATGCCATATATCAATTATATCTTAATAAAGCTGAAAAAGTACATAAATTTGTTTAAAGTGCAAAAAAAAAAGAGAAAAGAAATAAAAATTAAAATAGGTGTAAAGCTTTTTTTACTTAGCAGATTTACAAAGATCAAAGAGTTTAAAACTACACAATTGGTGATATTGGGGGGAAAATTAAAACTATCATACACTATTTGGGGGAATATAACTTATCCAGACTCTGTGGAAAATAATTATGCAATAGTTATTCATAATATTTGGCCCAGCAATTCCATTATTAGAAATTTATTTTGCCATGTTTCCAAATTACTTATCTACTTTTTCAGTATTATTAGTAACTAGAAGCCTGGTGCATGAAATTTGTGCACAGGGGTGGGGGCGGGCCCTCAGCCTGGCCTGCACCCTCTTGCAATCTGGGACCCCTCGGTGAATGTCTGACTGCCAGTTTAGGCCTGACCCCTGTGGGCCTAAACCGGCAGTCAGACATCCCTCTCACAATCTGGGACCACTTGCTCCTACCACTCTCCTGCTGCCTTATCATCCTTAACCACTTGCCTGCCTGCCTGATTGGCACTAACCACCTGATTGCCCCACCATTCTAGCTTCGTCCGGAAGGACATCCGGAATGATATCCAGAAGGTCGTTCTGCTGTTTGGTCTAATTAGCATATTATATTTTTATACTATTATAGATAGCAAGATATTGGAATGTCCTAAATGTCCACCTTTATGGGACTAACTAAATAAACATTGAAACATATACAAATAGTATGAAGTTATTAAATGTAACGAGGCAGCTCTGTGTGTAATGAGATGAATCCATCTCAAAGAATACTGTTAAACAAGATATAGAACAGATCAAGAAGTGTGTGGTGATGATGCATAAATAACAAAGTGAGAAAAATAAAAAAAGACCTATAGAGTATCAAACACAGGTTAAACATCTCTGTGAAAAAGAAATTTAGTAGAATGAGAGGCATGAAGACACGGCCTTACTTGGAAGCACATTCTAGGAGATAGCATAGTTAGCGATTGAGGATGTGGGTGTTGGTATAAGATTGCTTGGGTTCAAATTTTAGCGTTTCTGCATGTTAACTGCATGACCTGGAGCAAGTTTCATAATTTCTTAATGCTATAAATTAAAGATATGGTAAAAAGATATTTTATACAAGTATTAAGCAAATGCTCCTATATTAATACTGATATAAGACCAAGCTAAAATTAAAAGAAAAAACATTAATAGGAATGAAGGTATATATCAAATAATATCAAAGTAATGATCCATGAAGAATGTATATCATGAACTTCTATGTATTTAACAGTATAAGTTTAAATTATATTCCATAGAGAAAAACAAAAAGAGATATAGAGGAGTCAAATAAAGAAATTTATATAGCTCTGTATCCTTCCAAATAAAAATATACACTTCTTTCAAGTACATATGGAATATATTTTTTAAAAAATGACCATGTGTTAGACCACTAAGGACATTTTAATAAATTACAAGAAATAAATATTATATAGACCATATTTTTCTGACCACAATGCCATTAAATAAGAAATCAACATTTTAAAAGTAGTCTTAAAGGACCCACATATGTTTGTATTTTAAAATACATTTCATGTGTTAGAAAAATATTTTAATATGAATAACAATAAAAGTAATTCTATGCATAACATTTGAGGCATACAGCAAAATGGGCACATGGTGGCAAAAGTAGAGCCTTTCATATATTTAAAATAAAGATTTAAAACAAAGGGTTAACTCAGGAGGCTAAAAAGTAAGAAAAAAACAAAAATATTTATAATCTAAGGAAATAATAAGATAAGGGCAAAAGTTAATAAGTAGAAAATAAATAAATACTATAAACTGTCAATAGGCCTAAAAGTTGGAGCTTTGATAAAAGAATTCAAAAAATAGCCCTAACCGGTTTGGCTCAGTGGAAAGAGCATCGGCCTGTGGACTGAAAGGTCCCAGG
This sequence comes from Myotis davidii, assembly GCF_000327345.1. NCBI lineage: Eukaryota > Metazoa > Chordata > Mammalia > Chiroptera > Vespertilionidae > Myotis > Myotis davidii. The sequence continues at coordinate 772,681 of NW_006286980.1, read as the reverse complement.
TTTGATTCCTGTCAAGGGCATGTACCTTGGTTGCGGGCACCTCCCCAGTAGGAGGTGTGTAGGAGGCAGTTAATTGATGTTTCTCTGTCATCGATGTTTGTAACTCTCTATCCCGCTCTCTTCCTCTCTGTAAAAAATGAATAAAGTATATTTTTTAAAAAAATAATTAAAAATATAAAGAGCACATGCAATTAGTAATAAGAAGACAAATACAGTCACAGTACGGATATTAAAAATACTAGGAACATACAAAATCAATTCAAAATTTTAATAAAATGGTAATTTTATACAAAATTATAAATTACCAAAATTGACTGGAGAAAAAATTGAAAACATAAATAAATCAATAACTATTAAAAAAATAAAAGTTTCCTTCCCCAAAGACACTAAGCCAGGTGCATTTTAACAAACTTTCTAAAACCAAATATCTGTTCTTTTACATAAATTGTTTATGATAAAAGTAAAAGGAGAAAAGCTGGCTGGTCCAATTTGTAGGGCTAATATGCTATTGATACTCAAACTAGGCAAGGCCATTATAAAAAACAGAAAACTACAAAGCAATTCCTATATGGACATAAAAGTAAAAATCCTTAATAAAATGTTATAAATTGAATTCATCAGGTATTAGATGTAATAAAAACACACACACATCATGTTCAAGTAGTACTTATTCTGGGAGTGCAAAGCTGTTTTAGTATCAAAGAAAAATCTATTAACCATATTGGTACATAATCAAATCATCAATGTAGGGGAAAATAATAATAGTGACACATTTATTTATTAACAAATTATTAATAGTATTCATTTAGCATCGGCTTTATGCTAGTCATTGCCCCAAGCAAAGGGGATATAATAGGTAAGTAAACAGAAAAATTCCCTGCCTCATATATTTTACATTCAAAAGGATGAGTCAGAAAGTAATCAGATAGCTAAACTTTATAATGTGATATAATAACTGCTATTAAGAAAAACAAAGCATGCCTGGCCAGCGTGGCTCAGTGGTTAAGTGTCAGCTTATGAAACAGGAGATCAAGGTTTGATTCCTGGTTGGGCACATGACCAGGTTGCTGGTTCAATCCCCAGTAGGGAGCATGCAGAAGGCAGCTGATCAATGATTCTTCATCATTGATGCTTCTATCTCTCTCTCTCCCTTCCTCTTTGAAATTTATGAAAATATATTTTTTAAAAGAAAAGAAAAACAAAGCAGGATAATGTGACAGGATTTAATGAAGAGCGTTATTTTGAGCAGATACCTGGATGAAGCGAAGAAATGAGACAAATTCCTTTTAGTGAGCAAGCACATCAGGCTGTGAGAATCGTGAGTGCAAAGGCTCCAAGGTAGGAGTCTTCTTGACTAAGGATAAAGGAGGAACATTTAGGAGTATGTGGGGCAGGTGTAAGGAGTGATAAGGGGGTTGGAGGGACTGAGCCAAAGATAGGAGGTAATATTGAAGAGATTGCTAGAACACAGATCATGTGCAGTGTTGTATGCCAAAATAAAGACCTCAGATTTAATTCTACATGTGATGGAAAACCTTGGAGTGTGTCCAGAAGAGGAGTGATCTGATCTGTGTTTTAAGTTACCTCTCTGGCTGCTGTATAGAGAATAGTCTGTATTAGGGCAAGTATAACTGATGTCAAAGCTAGTTGAAGGGGAAGACTAGTTAAGAAGAATGGTAGTACCCCAGACATAATGACTTGTGCCTTGTACCAGGGTAGTGGCAATGGTGAGAATGATTAAATTGATTCCTGGACAAAATCTGGTTGCAAATATATTGCTCAGGGTTTCCCAGAGAAATAGAGCCAATATAATATGCTAGAGACCCACTGCAAAAAATTTGTGCACGGGAGCGTGGGGCGGGGGTGGTGTCCCTCAGCCTGGCCTGCAACCTCTCACACCCCAGGGCCCCTCGGGTAGGGTCTCTAGGCCTGGCTGGCAATCAGAGCCTATCAGAGCTTTCTTTCCCACAGCTGCCAGCAGCTGGCCCAGTCCCCACTGCTGCCACTGCTTGCCATCTATGCGGCACTGCCTCCCCCTCCCCTGCCACCAGTCACCTCCCTCTGCAGGCAACAGGCGTGGGGTACGATCACTTGGCTGGCCTGAGCCTCCCTCTACAGGGCGATCACTGGCCTGTCACGCACACCCACCACAGCACTGCTGGCCAGTGGCCTGGGCCTCCCTCTGTGAAGCTTAGCCTGGTAGCCTGGGCCTCCCTCTTTGAGGTGACCAATCGCCCAGCAGAGGGAGGCCCCACCTACCTGGTCAAGGCTCTGTGGTCACAGAGCCTCCCCCCTATTGATCACCCCACTGGCCAGTGGCCTGGGCCTTACTCTTTGGGGTGATCAATCACAGAGCCCCCCCATCAATTGCCCCACAGAGGATGGCCTGGGCCTCTTTCTGCAGGCAATTGTGGGGAAATGGCAGGGCCCCCCAACCAACCACATCACACCCACCTTGGCTGGCCTGGCGCCAGTGCATGTCATAGCGTGGTCATCTGGAAGGTGGTCTGGACAGTTGTTCTGCTGTTTGGTCGATTTGCATATTACACTTTTATTAATATAGATACTAGAGGCCCAGTGCATGGATTCATGTACATTGAAAGGAAATTAATTAGAAGGTGGCCGGTGGGGCAGGACTAGGAGAGACGGGCCAGATACACTCTGGAGCCAACCTCCCATGGTCCCTCCCTGGCCGGCCACACCTGGGGTGGCACCGTGGCTTGAACAGCATTGGCAGACTGAGCGGGGCCACTCTGGCAGGTGGGCTCCCTCAGCCTGACCTGTGGGGATCGGGCCGAAACCAGCAGTCCAACATCCCCCAAGGGGACCTGGAGTGCAAGAGGTCACTCAGCAAAGTTACTGTCGCTTGGCAGCTCCTGTGTTCAGTGCACATCATACCTGCTGGCCAGTCGGACGGTCACTTAGCCTTTTATCCTATACTAATAAAAGACAAACATGCAAATTGATCGTACCCTTTCTACACCTTAAGCCACGCCCACCAGCCAATCAGAGCGACTATATGCAAATTAACCCAACCAAGATGGCAGCCGGCAGCCACAGAGCTGGAGCAAGCAGGAGGCTTGCTTGCTCCAGTGATGGAAGAAGCCAAGGTTCCCTGATTGCCACGGCCCAGCTCTGAGCTCCACTGAAAGCAGCAAAGTTTCAATTATAGAAGGTAAATAAACCCCAGATACCTGCTTTCAGCCAGCCGTGGCCATGGAGCTGGAGCAAGCAGGGGTGGGTTGCCCCTGGCGATGGAGGAAGCCAAGCTTTCCGCAGGCCTCCGCTAAAGGCAACTAATTTTCAATTATAGAAGGTAAATAAATCCCAGAATAAAAAAGAAAAAAAGGAGACGCTGGGAGCTTACATCGCCAGCATGCTCGGCCAGCCTGAAAATGGCTCTCAGTCCCTCACCCAGACTGGCCAAACCTCCATGGGGTGAGGGTCCCCACTGGGGTGAACGTATTCCGAGGGGTCCCACACTGCAAGAGGGCATAGGCCAGGCTGAGGGACTCCACAAGTGCACAAATTTTTGTGCACCAGGCCTCTAGTATATATATAGATATGTTTTATTAAAAGGAATTGGCTGGCATAGTCATTCAGGCTGACAAGTTCTGGGATCTACAGTCAGCAAGTGAGGGACCCAGGATAGCTAATGATGTAGCTCTAGTTCAAGTCCCAAAGCCAAAGAACCATGAGGGCTTAGTTCTAGCTTGAAGGTTGGTGGGCCAGAGACACAGAAAGGACCGATGTTTCAGTTTGACTAAGGCAGGAAAAAAACAGTGTCACATCTTGAAGGCAGTCAAGCAGGAGAGTTCCCTTTGCTCACTGGAGAGTTAGTCTTTTGTTCTATTCTGGCCTTTAATTGACTGGGTGGGACCACCCCCATTAGAGAGGGTATTCAGCTTTACTCCTCTCCCTATCCAAATGTTAATCTCCCCCAGAAACACTATCACAGACAAACCTTGAATAACATTTGACCAGAAATGTCTAAGCACCACCGTGGCCCAAGTTGACACATAAAATTAACCATCACAGCAAACAAGGAGTAGTCCTTAGTGTAGAATAGCTATGAAAAGCCTACAGATATTGCACTTAAATTTGACATTTTTAAAGTGTTCCCAGCAGCAAGACAAGAATAATCCTATAACTGCTGCAGTCAGCAGTGTGTTGAAGGTCTCCTCCATACAATACAAGAAGAAAAGGGTTAAGTGGTATAAACTTTGAAAAAGAAACAATACAACTGTCCTTATTTGTAAACAATGTGATTTTAAACAAAGAAAATCCAAGGGCTTTTCAAGATACTAGAACTAGTAAGAAACTTCCAGAGGTTTACCAGACTCAAATTAGCATACAAAAATTATTATCATTTCAACAAAACAACAATTACCAGCTAGGAAAACAAAATGTACAAAATACTTGGTCTAATGGTCAGGCCCATAGGGTCCAGCTGCTCCGGACAGAGCTCTAGTGTATGGCGCCACAGAAACCGGCTCCTGGGCCTGGATAATGGTCCACCCCCACAGTTCCTGGCGTGGGGAGAAGGTCTTCTCTGATTTGAGAATGGCTACCCCTTGATATGAGCCAGTGGCTGAGACTGGTGTTGGTGCCTATGGGACGGTGTACAAAGCCCGTGATCCACACAGTGGCCACTTTGTGGCCCTCAAGAGCGTGAGAGTCCCCAGTGGAGGAGGTGCTGGAGGGGGCCTTCCCATCAGCACAGTTCATGAGGTGGCCTTACTGAGGCAGCTGGAGGCTTTTGAACATCTCAATGTTGTTCAGCTGATGGGTGTCTGTGCCACCGCCCGAACTGACTGGGAGACCAAAGGGACCCTGGTGTTTGAGCATGTGGACCAAGACCTATGAACATATCTGGACAAGGCACCCCCACCAGGCTTGCCAGTGGAGGCCATCAAGGATCTGATGCGCCAGTTTCTAAGAGGCCTGGGTTTTCTTCATGCCAATTGCATTGTTCACCAAGACCTGAAGCCAGAGAATACTCTGGTGGCAAGTGGTAGGACAGTCAAGCTGGCTGACTTTGGCCTTCCCAGAATCTACAGCTACCAGATGCACTTACACCTGTGGTTGCTGCACCCTGGTACCGTGCTCTGGAAGTTCTGCAGTCCACATACACAACACCTGAGGACTTGTGGAGTGTTGGCTGTATCTTTGTAGAGATGTTTCCTCGAAAGCCTCTCTTGTGTGGAAACTCTGAGGCTGACCAATTGGGCAAAATCTTTGACCTGATTGGGCTGCCTCCAGAGGAAGATTGGCCCCAAGATGTGTCTCTACCCCGAGGAGCCTTTCCCGCCCAGAGGGCCCTGCCCAGTGCAGTCTGTGATACCGGAGATGGAGAAGTTTGGAGCACAGATGCTAAAGGAGATGCTGACTTTTAACCCACACAAGCGAATCTCGGCCTTCTGAGCCCTGCAGCACTCTTATCTACAAAAGGAAGAAGGTAACCCAGAGTGAGCAAAGGAGTCGCTGAAACAGAACCAAGAGAAGAGAAGCTGTCATTTACCTTCCTTTGAACACTAGAGTGCAGAGCCCCCCACCGAGAAGCGCTCTGGGTCTTTTTATCTGAGGCTGTGGAGACACTTCCTCCAACTTTTTACAGAGAATATCTTGCTGGCTGCCTTAATGACATTCCCCTTTCTCCCCTCCTTTGGGGTTTATCCTTCTCCTGCCCTCCCATTTCCTTACACCAAGGAGTATGTCCCTTGTTCTCCCCTTCCTTACCTTGATATTGGTTGGGATCCTTTTTTATACGGGAAAAAAAAAAGAAATATGGCCTTTTTTTTCCTTTAAAAAAATGCTTAATAATAAACCCAGAGCATGATGGTTAAGACCTCCAATAGGAAAATAAAATATGTTTGAGGAACAAATAATATTTGAATATAGACATATACTACCACATTTGAGAGATATAAAGATGTCAATTTCCCTCCAAAATATGCTATAAACTTAATGAAATTCTAATCAAAATTCAAAAGAGACTTTATGAAACTTGAAAAGGAAATCTTAAAGTTAATATGGAAGCACAAAGAATCAAGAACAGCCAAGATAAATTTGAAGAAGAATAAGTTGGGGGAGGGGGAAGTTTGCCTGACCAAGTAGATCAAGAATTTATAGAGCCATAGAAAATGAGACAGTGTGGTATTGGCATAGGAAGAGTCAAATAAACCAAGGGAACATAATAGAGAGCCCAGAAACAGATACTTGCATATGTGGAAACTTGAAATATGACCAAGGTGGCACTGCAAATCAATGAGGAGAGGCAGAATTATTCAATAAATGGTACTGGAACAATTGGTTAACCATATGGAAAAAATAAAGTAAAATTGGATCCCATTCTCACACCATATACAAAAATAAATTCCAGATGGATTAAAGAGCTAAATATTAAAAGCAGCTTTTGGTTTTTTTTTTTGTTTTTTTAAAAGTATGGAATATCTTCATAATATTTAGTTGTGAAAAAATTTCTTAGAGAAGACACAAAAAAATAGAGAAAAGAATTGGTAGATTTGATGACACCACAATAAATTCTTTAAAGAAATTCTATGTTCAGCAAGGGCACAAAAACAATGTGAAAAATAAACCATAACTTGCAAAAAGATATTCATATTTCATAAAATGACCAAGAAATTTTTTTTTTTCTAAACTGGATAGAAAAATGAATGAAGTCCATTAATAGATAATTTAAAGAAAAAGTAATCTAAGTAATTAGTAAACAAATGCAAAGATGCTATCCACTAATAATTTGGAAAACTTTTAAAATGACAGATATCATCTCATATCAGTAAAATTTAAATTATTACAGTTCCAAAAATTGTCATGACTTCGAAGCAACAGTAATTCTCGTATACTGCTATTAAACATATGAGTTGGCACTACTACTTTGGAGAGTAATTTTGAAGTATCTGGTAAAGTTGATGGACATACTCTTCAATTTAGCAATTCCACTCTTAGGTTTATAACTAAGAAAATGTTACATGTGTGGAAGAAAATGGTTGCAAAAATATTTATTGCAACATAGTGTCTGATAAAAATTTTTAAAAAGAGAAATATCATTCAATAGGAAAGTAGATTAATAAATTGTGATATAGTCATATAATGGAATACTATGTAGCATTTTAAAAGAATATACTTGAGATACATGTATTAAGATGAACTGTTAAAAGCATAGATTCATTGGGGGGAAAGTTGCAGATTGAATGTATAATAGTAGGCACTTTAGGCAATCTTTAAAAAGCAGTAGACACTACCACTTTACATAGTATTATCTACATTGTTGAATACATAAGTATTGAGTGAAGATGTAAATTATGCCTGGGACTTATAAAAGTTAAGTCTCTAACTATGGTGAGAAGGCAAGGTAATAAGGAGTCAAGAAGTGATATTCAAATGACCTCAACTATCTCTGTAAGTTTCACAAAATTGAAACAAATGCTGGCATTTTGTTATCCTATCTAATAAAGAGGGAATATGCTAATTGACCCTCACACCATTGCAAAGATGGCAGTGCCCACAGCCAATAAGGAGGGAATATGCTAATTGACTACCACGCCTTAAAGATGGCAGTGTCCACAGCCACAAGATGGCCAGCAGGGGAGGGCAGTTGGGGGAGACCAAGCCTGCAGAGGAGGGCAGTTGGGGGCAACCGGGCTGGCAGGGGAGGGCAGTTGGGGGCGATCAGGACAGCAGGGGAGCAGTTAGGCGTCTATCAGGCTGGCATGGGAATGATTAGGGGGTGATCAGGCTGGCAGGCAGAAGTGGTTAGGGGCAATCAGGCAGGCAGGTGAGCAGTTGGGAGCCAGCTGTTCCATATTGTGAGATGGATGCCCAACTGCTAGTTTAGGCCTGATCCCAGGGACATCCCCAAGGAGTTCCAGATTGGAGAGGTTGCAGGCTGGGCTGAGGGACACCCCCGCCCAGTGCATGAATTTCATGCACCAGGCCTCTAGTGCATTCATAAAGCTGTGTGGTGAATGGGATGCAAGGGTGGCCATCTTTAATTATTCTCTGTGGAGAGTGATCCTACATCAGAAAGACCCAATCACCTTAGAATCAATGTGAAAGGCTCAGTGAGGGTCACAACCTGTGGGGTAACATGAAGCAGTATGTCATCTATATCTTGGAAAGGTTTCAAAAGATTTTTAAACATGTATTGAGGGAAAAAAGCAAAGTACCTAATAGAAGGCATAATATCCTGTTATTTGTTTTATACATTTATACATTTACAAGCATAAAATAACTCTGGAAGAATATTTCTTACAAGAAACTGCTAACAGTTGTACTCACTGTATTTGGGGGGAAAGTAAATTAGATAATTTTATACTTACTGTATATTCTTTTGTAACCTTTGACCCTATTATTTATTTAAAAAGTAAAATAATATTTAAAAAATAAGTGTAAAAATCATTTTTACTATTTACTTTTATTTTCTACTCTTCCATAAATCCTTTACCTGAAAGTTACCCCATGTTAGAAAAGAAAGTGAACTCTATTTTTTTCCAGAACTTCTTAAATATTGTCAATTTAATAACTGGAGGAAGTATTTGTGTTGTATATTAGTATTTGAACAGTTACATAGTACTTCTGTAACTTGAAATCAGGTTTAATGGCTTCAAAGCTAGAGTTCTTATGTATTTTCTATATACACATATACACACACTCACACAAAAAATATATATACACATACATACATACATATGTACATACATACACACACATACCCAATACTACCCTGGGATGACTTTAAGAAATCAAGAATTGAATTCTCAATGAAATACTACAAAACAGTCCCTATCTTCTAGCCTTTTTCATGGCATTTTGAAAGCGAGGATAATTTGTCTTTTTATCCTCAGCATCTGAATAAATGCTTGGTGAATAAATGAATAAAGTAACACTTCTCAAAATATTCTTTTTTAATATCTATATTTTTATTGATTTCAGAGAGGAAGGAAAAGGGAGAGAAAGAGAGAGATAGAAACATCAATGATGAGAGAGAATCATTGATCAGCTGCCTCCTGCACACCCTACACTGAGGATTAAGCCCGCAACCAGGGCATGTGCCATGACCTCCTGGTTCATAGGTCAACGCTCAACCACTGAGCCATGCCGGCCAAGCTCAAAGTATTCTTTATATATAGAATAAAATTGTCCCCAGTGTACCATATGTTTCATATGACTGCAAGATTTCTTTTGAAAAAAACTGAACAATCTTTATGGAAGATGAGTTGTTAGCGAATCAAATACTGCAGTTCTCAACTTAAATATATTTCAATTAAAATGATTTAAACTGAAAGCACCAAAGTCATAAAACAATTTCCTATAATGGCTATTTCCCTCTCAGTTGGGAATAAACTTGGAAGGTGAGGCTGATACTTAAACGAAGGGCTGTGCAGAAATCTTAGAGTCTGAAAATAAATGAGCTGAACAGATTTCCCATTCGCTCAACTTCTTAAGACAAGCTATAGCTTTCATAAAGTACTGGAATTCCCTGAGTTGGTTCCTTTTGCTCTTGTTGACTCTGTGGCATCAACTTCAGAAGCTTTATTAAAACAGTTGTGTCAGAGGCCTTGATGAGTTAATGCCCAACCGGGTTTTAAAGTATTAATTCTTCATTCAAATAGTAATTAAACTCTAAAGCTTAACTCAGTTGAGACTTTTTTTTTCTTCTATTGAACAGGTAGCATGCTTGTCAAGGCAGGGGGTTTCTTAGCTCGCTAAACCCTGATTAAAAAATTTTTTACAAACATAATACACAATCACCTGCCATTATGTCGTTGTTTTTTAATATTTCATGGCAAAAAATGTAAGCTGATAACAGCTGAAAAATTTCCCCCCACTAATTTTCCTCTACCAATAAAGTTTTCTGAAGATTTATTTCTTTGAAAAAATAATTCAGACTTACCATGGAAATGTTGGAAAATACAGAAAAGTAGAAAGTGAAAAATAAATAAAAGATGCATAGGCCCTTACTTAAAGGTAACTCTTATTTAAAGTTGATGCATTTCTTTCATTTCTATTTAGTCTTTTCTGCATGCACAGTTTTTTGGGTGGGGTTTTACATTATTATAGCACACTACAGTTAGGGTTAGTTTTTGGTTTTTGTTTTGTTTTTAAGAAAGTGCTGTAAACTGAAACAAAACAAACTTTCAGGCCAGTAGGACTGACCTATTTTTTTTTAAGTAGGATCAAATAAATCAAACTTGGTTTGCATTTTATTTGGCCTGATTCTTAATTAGTTTCTTTAGTTCATTCTGATGTAGGACTTAAAAACTTTGTGTTGAAGCAGAAAAAACAGGGACTTGGGAGTCTTATTACTAATCTGGATTTGAATCCTAGTTTCACATCCTTATAACTGTATGTCTTAGGCATGTTCAATTTAACAGATATGTACATTGTCCTTTAAAAAAATATATGACAGACACTATTATTCAGTGAAAGCACTGAGAAATACATAAAAAGCGTGCACCATCAAATACAAATTCACTGGATTTTATTTTAGTCACTTAGAAAAAATCCTCATAGATTATAAACCTACTAGCTTCAAATTGTATAAAAGAGCCTGTTGACTCCAGAATTAAATCTAGCTAATCCAAAGAGTTAATTCACTATGAAGAAAGTGTTTTAAGTTAAACAAAAGGATTTCTGAAAGCTTTTACACTATCTTCTGTTTGCTTAGAAGACCTGTACAATCACACACACACACAAAAAAAAAAAAAAAAGGAAGGAGAGGAGGAGAGGATGGGGAAGAAAAAAGGGATGGGAAGGAGAAAGGAAGAATGGGAAGAAAAATGAATTTGACTCTGACAGGAAGACTGAGAAGTATCTGTAATTGAAATGATTAGAAAAACTGCAAGTGTCTGTAAATAACGGAAGGATAGAAATCCTAGCGCAGAGGAATTCTGCTATGCATATCAGACAACAGGGAAATATTGGAGAGGACTGCATGGCTGGTGCAGTAAAGGATGAACTGGTTCCACAGCTGGGTGTGTGGTCAGAGTGACTGTATTCCAATATACATGCCTTTTAGTAACAAAGGCGACCTCTAATTGCTGTCTCCTGACACATAGTCTGGATTGTTTGGGTTACTTACCTTCTGGGAATAGCCTGACCATAGTGACAGTGTACATTCAGAACAGTCCTCACACTGGCCACACTGTCACACCAGCACTCTGTCCTGCCTCTAATTGTTTCCCTGGAGCACCTCTGAAAGGAAAAGGAGTTAAGAGCAGGTGAGGAGGTGAGGAGGTGAGCCCTGGTGTACCTTCTTCCACTGAGGACCCGCTGGCTGTGACAAAACAAACCACCTCATTGTCGGCCTCGCCTTTCTGATCTTTTCAATGAACACCAACAGAAAAGGAATACACCTTTGATAACGAAATAAATTTATAAACGTTATGTTTATATTTGGTTGTGTTTATATTTAAGTTCCATGAACTTGGCATTTTATTTTCTTGGTTGTTTCTTGAAAGCATTTAAGCGTTACAAAAGCACAGCGTGTGTAGAAGCTTATGACGAGGTGAGAGGATGAGCTTGGGTTTGGATGCAGACAGGGCTGCGGTAGATTTCTGTGCATCAGGGGCCAGACAGCCAGCTACCCTTCAGCAGCTTCTGCCCTGATCCCTCCTCATTAAGGGAACGCCGCTTCACTGGAAAGAAGTGGGGATCCTTTGGATACGTTTTTCAACATAATTGTTGAAACCTGTATGTGGTACGTCTTCCCTAATTCTCTGGTTTCTAAGTTTTGGTTTTATGTTTTCAAGAGAATTCTTAGATGAGGGGATTGCCTACTAAATCAAAAGCATGGACACTCTGATGATGCACGTTTGAATGTGTTTTCTGTCCTCTTTCCCATCCTTTGCCCTTCTCGGGTAGATCTGACATGGTCTCGTGTAAAGAATGGACTGAAATGATTACTTTTCCATTCCTTAACACCTAAAATCAGTACCGTTTTTCACCAAGTTTAAATTCAGGTTTTTTCCCTGAAATATGAAAAGCTCTATCCTTTCTGAGAGAATGTCAATCTGAGATATCTCTCCCATATGTTATAAATTATTTCTTATGAAATTTTGGAAGGAGCTTTAAAAAGGTAGTGTCAATAAGAAATGTATAGACACAAAATAAACATGCTAAATTTTAAAGCATACTTAAGATAAAATTAGACTAGTAAGAAAGTAACATTGAAACAGAAAAGCTATTTCTACATAAGGCCAAAACATTTTTAAAAATATTTAAATAAAAAAATTGAAGTAGGACTTGAAGCAAAAAAATGGAATAAACATAAAGGAATTGAATATATTTAGGAAATAATAATTTTTAAAAGAAATATATTCAAGAAGAAGCACATAGTTTTTGTGATGCCCTATTTCTAAGTGTTTTCTTTAATAATGATGTTTTAATTATCTAGACATGTTTAAAATGGATTACTGCATACATTCATTACTTGAAACAGCCTATTGTGAATACCATGTATCAATCATTTTATACCTTTGAAGTTTATACTTTGACATCCTCAAAGCAATGAAGAAAAATCAAATTCAAGCCCCAGGGTATAAACAGTAACATGGAAAGGTCAGGTTGTTGTTTTTTTTCCATGTTAATGATAGTGAGAGTGGGTTTAATACTTTATTGAATAAAGTGGACCTTTATTTGATCATTTCTCTCCTTAGAAAATTGGATGAACACAGCCAACTTATAGCAGATGAGAGAATTTCTTACTGTAAGGAACAAACCTAATGCTTAAGCAAATTTCTCTTAGCTTGAGAAATGCCCCAGAAATTCAGATAGGATAGAATGCCAATTGGCCTGGGCACAAAGCTTCCAGCTTTGTTTGGAATATTGACATGCAATGAAAATATGACATTTCTTTAAATATCCTCCTTGTTCTTTTCCATGTATTGCAAACATTTGATTATGGGTCCACCCCCCAACCCCACTGCCGCCCATGTTCTTCCCAATTTACTAATAACATCACAAATATTATAATTCTGAATTCCTTGGCTTGTTGGGACTGGCAGAAATTGTTTATTCTTTTTCCAAAAATGTTTTATGTCTAACATTTCTTCATATTCTGATGCATACTGATAACAAAAGGGTCTCTAGTACTTTTTGTGCTTCAGATTAGAAAATAAAAAAAGATATCACACATCATGTACAGTCCAAAATAAGCAAGGCTGAAATGCTTTCAGGCATCTGGTTTGCTGTAGCTTTCAAAATGCTGAGACTTTAAAGGAGATTCTTTTAAAAGGACTTTAACAATGAAGTACATAAATTAAAGGAATAAAAGTCTCTATTATGAGAAAAATATTACTATTTTTTGTGTGTTTACTCTTTTTAGTCACTTATGCTCAGTAATTTTTTCTCTGTTCTTATTTAAAAACTGTGATTAGAAAGTTCTTATTTCAAATAATTACAATAAAGTTTATTCTTAATTAATTAAAATGACCCTTTGATTAGAAAATGGTGATGATAGAGTTTATTGACTTAACACTTAGTTTATCTTTCAACTGAAAATTAATGTACCGCCCTGACCGGTTTGGCTCAGTGGATAGAGCGTCGGCCTGCTGACTGAATGGTCCCAGGTTTGATTCCGGCCAAGGGCATGTACCTTGGTTGTGGGCACATCCCCAGTGGGAGGTGTGCAGGAGGCAGCTGATCAATGTTTCTCTCTCATCGATGTTTCTAACTCTCTATCCTTCTCCCTTCCTGTCAGTAAAAAATCAATAAAATATATTTTTTTTTAAAAAAGAAAAATAATGTACCATTGATCTTAACTATCATGTGGCTCAGAGAAGTAACACCGGCATTGTTTTCCTTTTTTTCTCTTTAATTTCCAAACTGCTGCTATGTTAATTATGAAACACCTATAAAATCATTTCTTCCCTTCATGTAAGAAAAAACATGCAACATCCAATTTCAAGATGTAGAGATTTTTCATTTTTAGCAAAAATAATTTTTCAGCAAAAGCTGAAATAATCTAGATTTCATTGAATAGATGAAATACAAAATTTATAACTGTGTCAAGCGATCCCTCAAATGTTTTATTTTTCTTAAACTAATCACTAAATAACATAGGACTATCTTGGTAATTACAGGTTTTTCAGATTTTAGTTGCTGATTACTCCTTTTTTTAGAGTTTACATAGCTACAATATTGTGATAAGGCATTCAATTAAGAAGAAGAAAATTGAAAAGTTTTTATGTCCTATACATCTTATAAGTGAATTATCATCATTAATTAATCCCAATGTAAAGCTATAATAAAGGTATTCTTTGGTTATATAATTTTTATATGTAGAAAAATTTTACTTTACTAGTTTATAGATACCTTGATAATTTTTATGCAGAAATTATATTTGTATACACTATAACACATAGGTGCATCCATGTACATAGTACATGCTCAATAAATAATTGTTCTTTGACAGAATGTAAAGCAATTATTATTTCATATAAAATAATCTCATGCAAATTTTTCTGTTCAGTTCCCAGAAAAATAGATTTTATTAATGGCCTTATTAAGTCATAAACACTTCCTTTGGCAGCATTCAGTGTAGATTTTTCTCCAAGTTCAACATTTGTTTGCTACTTAATTCACTCACACTTATTTATGACAACAGACCAATATACAGTTAATCTAAGGACCAATGTCTCTTAGTTTGTTTCACCAGCTCTAGAAAAAATTAAAACAGGCATCCTCCAAATGTGATAAAGGCAAAAATTACACATCTATACTTCTTTCTCCTTAATATCTGATTTCTCTCAGAAGTAGGTGATTTCAAGTGTAGAAGAGCATTGAGTGCCTCTAGCACTTCTTTTTTATATAACACCCTTCACTCTGAAAGCCTCTAGAAATCTAGATTCTAAAATACACACACACCTGGAATTGAAATGTTATGGGTGTGAAGGAGAACCCCTGAAAACCCCATCAGTTTCCTTCTGCAGGAGTGAAACACTGAGCAATCACGGAGGCCAGTGGTTGGAACAGCTGCCGGTTCTTGCTTTGACCATGAGGAGAGTGATAACAAGACTCTCATTTTTAAAATGTGTGAAAGTTTTCCCATCAATTTCCACTTTGTTTTTCACCTCTAGGGACCTACCATATTTTTCTGTGTATAAGACGCTATTTTTTTCTAAAATTGTTAGACTGAAAATCGAGGGGCGTCTTATACATGGAAGTCAGCCGAGGAGGGAGCCCAGCGGGTGTGTAGCTGCCATACCTTGTCAAGCAGGTTTTCTCCAATCACGAGCCTTATTGTTACTGATGTCAGCTGATGCTATAATTGGAGGGGGAGGTGGAGTATGGGCAGATGCAACATGGCCTGGAATGTTCTGAGACCATAAAGATGTCAAAAAATAAAAAAAGATAAATACCAGTAAGCGATTGTCTTGCTCGGCAAAATTCAAACTGAATGTAATCAGCTATGCAAAAGAGCATGGAAATAGAGCTGCAGAGAGATAATTTGGACCTCCTCCCACGGAGTGTATGATCAGACAGTGGAGAAAACAGGAAGAACAGCTCCTTAAAATGGCAAAAAAAGAGAAGGCCTTAAGAGGAAAACCGGCAAAATGTTTAAAATACTGATTTCTTAATTTGGGTTTGGAAAAGTGGGGGACATCTTATACATGGAAAAATATGATATTTTCATGGAGATTTCTGGTCACCTCCTCTCTTCTGGTATTAGGCTCATGGGAACAGCTTGTGCAACTTTCCCTTACAGAAGGCACAAGGGTGCAGAGGCCTGTCATCTCAGACTCAACCATTCTTACCTTCCAAATAGCTACACGATTACAAACAGACCTTAAATAATTACACACCCAACAGCCTGCTGAGCTGGCAAAGACAGAGTGAGGCATTCAGAAGATGTTCCCATGTCCTTTCCTCCTCACTCCCTGACTCACTGCTACCTTGGGTTACGTCATTAGCTATTTTGGGTATCATGTTGTTCAAATGAAACTGCTACCCAAGGTATTTGCTGACCGCCTACCCCCCTGAAGTATTGTGAGGCTCAGCTATTAAGCTATTGCGAAGCAATCTAAAACCATAAAGTGCTCCGTCAGCGTCCGCTCAATGAGGAAGGGAAGCATGTACTTGAGTCACCAGCTTTGTTTCCTTCTTTCAGTTTTTCAAGGTCATTTCCTGGAAAAATAAAAGTGTTCTCCAGGGTGACCAGGTCTGAGCCTGCTTCTGGAAGGTAACTAAGGGGATTGACTTTCAAGCCAGAAAACCATAGGCAATCTTACTTTCTTAGTTTGGGAAAGTTGATTTTTAAAAATTAACAGGATTATTTTTTTAAGAGCAGTTTTGAATTCACAGAAAAATTGATCAGAAAATACAGAGGCTGCCCCCTCCACACACAAAAAATTTGTCCTCTTATTTACATTTTGTATTAGTGGGGTACATTTGTCACAATTGATGAACTAATATTGATATTATTATTATTAATGACTAAAGTTCATTATCTTAGGTTCACTGCTTATGTTGTACATTCTATGTGTTTGAAAATCTATTTTTCAATGAGCTGAAGTAGGACTCTATATACCATTCACCTGCACTGTATGTAATTGGATATGTTGCAAAGAGGGGCAAAGAGTGGGATAGGAATGCATTTCATCCTGATTATACATAAACAATAACAAAGAAAAACACTGGCAGAACTTTATAATGAAAGAATGTTCCTCTGGGGAGCCTGGTGTAATGCAAAATTCACTTAACACAAATGAGATAGGAGAAGTGCTTAAAACTGTCACCTGCAAGGCGTGGAGAAAAACCAAGGGGTGGGAATTGGAAAGGTATCAGTATCAGGAAAAGAATTTAAAGCAAAGAAGATAGGAGGGGAATTCTGAGAGTAATTAGTATCATTCAAAATTAAGAGCTTGGAAATGTTTGAACTATGACTTCATGAAGCCAGGGAAATCTTTGAAAATAAAATGTTCAACCAGCATGCCAACTTTCTCATGTGGTTACCCTTTCTCTTGTATAGAATCAGCCTAAATCTGTCCAGGGAAATCCCTTCACATATTTCCTTCCATGAAGTATCAGCTTGTGATTTATTGTAACTACATGAAATACAGAGCATTATGAATAAAAAGGTGTTTTTGTAAGAGTTCTCATTCCTTACTTAAGCCCAAGTAAGGAGCTTGCTTGCTATTAAATAAAAACCTATCTTGAAGGCTATAATAATGAGATCACAAAATAGAGAATATATAAAATACCAGGCTTCACTGAGTCTTAAGAAGTCATGGACGGTAAGAAGCACATTATCCTGTCACTAAAGAAGAGAAAACTTTCTCAATTAGAATTTTAATAAGAATCATTTTAAAAATATATATTTTATTGATTTCAGAGAAGAACAGGGAGGAAGAGAGAGATAGAAACATCAATGATGAGAGAGATCATTGATTGGCTGCCTCCTGCACATCCCCTACTGGGGATCAAGCCCGCAACCTGGGCATGTGCCAGAGTCAAACCTGGGACCTTTCAGTCCACAGGCCAACACTCTATCCACTGAGCCAAACTGGCTAGGGCTTAATAAGAATCTTAATTTCAGACATTAAAATTTGAAAAAAATGTGTCTTAGACTTGATGAAATACATTGTATGGAGTAATCTAACAGAGGAAGTACTCAGTTCTTTCAGACTTCATTTAGAAATGTATTAAATTGTAGGTGACCTATTATTAAAGAGATATTAAAGTAGTCTTACATTTAATCCTCCTTCAGAGAGTTTTTTAAAACCATTATGTTTTTGTTCCATTAAGTAGAAGTTATTTGCCAAAAATGCTGCTGAGTTTGCTCCATTTTAATCTCTTAATTTTGAGGTACTACTCTTATCTGAAAAAAAATTTGTATTTTGAATTAGTATTAGTTTGACATAATTTTCAAATTACTTGAACTCACTAAGCCTCAGTTTCCTGAACTGTAAAAAGAGTATTATAATAGTGCTTATTTACATGGTTATTCTGAAGCACAAAAGAGCCCTGTGCCTGGCACCACGTAAGCATTGAATAAAAATCAGCTATTGCTGTAACTTTTGGTATACGGAAATCACACTGATCTGAGTTTACCTTCCTTCTCTACCACTTCCTAGCCATATTAACATGAGCAGATTGGTTATTCTCTATACCTCAATTTCTTCATCACAAATGAGGATAACCACCCTAGTCTTTCAGGTTATTTTGAGGGTTCAGTGAACTAACTAAAATGTAATAAATCACCTTCCCTACATTTTTCCAGCCATATTCGGCTAATTAATTCAAAATGCAATACCAGCCAGCGTGGCTCAGTGGTTGAGTGTTGACCTATGAACCAAGAGGTCACTGTTCGATTCCCGGTCAGGGCACATACCCGGGTTGTGTACTCAATGCCCAGGAAGCAGCCAATCAATGATTCTCTCTCATCATTGATGTTTCTATCTTTTCCTCTCTGAAATCAATAAAAATATATTTTTAGAAAATGCGATATCAGTACATGACATGTATTAAGCACTATGTGTTCAAACATTCAGTGTTCATTGACTCATTCAATCCTCACACTACTCCTAGGAGATAGCTATAATTATTATCCCCATTTTCCAAATAAGGAAACCAAGGCACAGAGTAGCTAAGTAATGGTCACACTGCTTTGACAGCTGAGCACTGAGTCCAGATAGCACGGCCCACAGCTTGCATGCTGCTTAAGCTACTTCTTCACTTGCCTTGAGTTTACCACTAGGAGTAATACAAGACATTCTTAGAGAATGAACGTGGCCTTCTGCTAGGCCAAAAGATTGGGGAAATAATAAACGTCCAAGTTATGACTGGTCACCATAGTTGTGATTTTCAGTGAAAGGCAAAGGCCGGACATAAGACTTGCTATTAAACAGGAAAATTGCTCACAGCTACAGTATTTGGCATGCAGCTCAAGTTGAGTCATTGAGAACTTTCTGCACGTCCACATAAGCTGGGGGAATAACATGCAAGGTATTTAACAATCTGTATGAACACATAAACCCAGCGTAATAATGAGCTATCTGTCTCTTAAATTAATTAAAAGAGAAATAGTTCTAAGCAAATTTGAACATTTATGAAGACAACCATATTTAAGGATGAAAGGAATGTAAATACTTGTACTTGGAAATATTTAATAGACAAGTCAAAAAGAGTTCAAAGCAAGCACATTGACTAAAATGGTATAGGGACATGAAAAGATTGAATAGCGCAGGGCTGAGAAAAATGACAAGAGAGCTGGTAAGAATGGAGGCAATATGAAAACTATTTGAAACATCACTGATGAACTCTGGTCTCCCATTGTACTTGTAAGTAGTAGCGTGGAGTTTTAAGATCTCAGTTTTCTTTGTTTCACATGTGTTTATGTGGGTTCCTAAGCGAGACTATAAACTCTGGTCACTGCTGTGGTGCACAGGAAAACACCAGGTTCAGATCAGGAGAGACCTGGCCTGCCTCTCCAGCCAAATGCCCACAGACAAACCATGTCCTCCATGTGAAGGTTTCCTCATCTGTGAAATAAACACAAGAATACCTACTAGAACTAAGAATGTGTGTGGAAGAACTTTGTAAATTGTGTACTGCTACACAATGTAAGGTACAAGAGGCAGGAAATAAAGAACCACCAACAACAGGGGATCAGAAGGAAAAAACTCGACATCCGAAGACCCGAGATCAAGACTTTGCCACTTCATAGCCTCACGACTTTAACACAGAATACTTCAGCAATGCCACTTAATCTCTCTCACTTTAGTTTCCTTATCTACAGAACAAGTGAATTGCCCAGAACAGTTTCAATGGATTTCTGTGCAAAACACATCAACCCTGCAAGGTAGGTAGCATCACCCCCTGTACCATAAATAAGAAAACAGTGATGAAATGTTGGTTTTCTTACTGTCGTTGTTTTAATGATTTGCATAAGGTCTAAATATTTGTTGATTGATGCATTTAAGTACATAGAGAATCTCTTATCTATCCATGACGTGCATGTTGTAAAAAATGCCATCATGGGGTGGTTGGACCAGATGATCCCTCAGTGTTCCTTTTAGTTATATGGTTCTGGGAAGTCAAGTAGAAACAGAACAATGAACACAACTGGCAGAAATGAAATTGCTGCTTTTCTGGAGACAGTGCTATTTGTCTGAAAATTGTAAAATGTAGATGGGAAGGAGGAAATAACAGGTCTGTGATTCATGCTACTGAAAGCTAAGAAAAGGTGGGTTTTCTTTGTGGCTATAAAACAAACAAAAAAGTCTACAAACCCAGTGTTTAAATGTTAATTTGCTACAACACATCATATGTTTATAGCAAGAAATTGATGGAAGCATCAGATTTAAAACACAATCAAATCCTTTCCCATCGCTTTGTGCTTATAAAGAAGGTACCCAACAGTCTCCAGCACTGCGTCTTTACATTTCTGCAGGGAGTACCCTGACCTTTTCTGCTGCAGCGACCATGAAACAATGCTTCTGCGATGGGTAATATGAAATATTTCAGAACAAATGAAAACCTTGTGGTTTTTGAGATAAAGAAAAGGCTACCCTATCTTGAGTTTCTGGGACTTGCTGCCCTGTACTTGGTTTGTCTATTACCCTGAGTGTTTTGTAACCGGCCTTCAGACTTGTCAACTCTCCACATTTTACAGCACAAATTTGAAAATAAAAAATGGTTCGCCCCGTCTTTCATACGTTACAGATTGTAGAGGTATTTTGACAAACAATGTAATTTACAAGGAATCAATTATTCATCCGAAATAGTATCCAAGCATAGGACATGCTTCTCCCCAACCTTCCTTCTCCAAACAGACTTTTATCCACTTCAAGTTCACCGTATACTGCAGCATAAATCAGAGAGGGGAAAAAATAACTCACAAGCATCCATCACAGTCCATTTTACACACTGTAATAACTGGGCTGTTCTGTAAAATGTCTGGTCAGGGAAAAGGCTGAAACTACTGACGAAAATGAGTTTCTTCTGAGAATTAGAATTCCTTGTGTTCTTCCAAGTCCTAGATGACATAGATAATGGAAAATTAATTTTAATGCTAATGATATGCTTAAATTGGCAAAGAGCAGTAGTCATTATGGACTGGTTTTTGTTCACGTCTTAAGTTTGCCATTCTAAACCTTTGAGCAGGTTTTAAAACACTTAATACATCACTCCCCAGACTCCAGTGCTTACCTTCCTCCAAAACCCATCTTTCATTATTTCACTTTCCTTCCACATAGAGAAGTTAAGTAATAAGTAAAAGGGCTTTGGAGCAAGACTGGGCCTGGATTAAATCCCCAGGTTTTTGCTCAAGTGTGTGACTGTGGACAAGTTATTTAACCCCTCTGGAAAATGGGAATAATATATCATAAGACTATCACTTTACAAATTAGTGAGATTTAAATGAGATAGTTCATATGAAGGTCTCCGAACAGTGTTGGGATCAATTTGAGGCTTTCAATAAATGTTAGTTGTTATTTTTCTATCTCATAAATGAAAGTATGTAAATATTTAAATTTTTTCATCAATGCTATAAGTACTACTGTTGAATTTTCTCATTTCTGAGTTATAGTACAATTTGACCTATTATAACTATGTGAAATGGAAAGCTCCACCCAAAGGAAATAGATTATATGTGCAAACTAAACATTTTTCGATGAAATATAAATATGAATAATCTTAGTAAACTATTGGATTTTTTTTCCAAACTCTTTTGTAACTCTATAAAGCCTGCCTTCAAAACTCTTTAGTTTTTTTAACTTTATTTTTAAAAATTTTCAGTTACAGTTTACATTCAATATTATTCTGTATTAGTGTCAGGCATACAGCATAGACAATCAGACAATCATGTACTTTACAGAGAGGTTCCCCCAAAATTTCAAGTATTTACCTGGCCCCATGCATAGTTATTACAGTATTATTGGCTATATTCCCTATGCTATAATTTTCATCTCTGTGGCTATTCTGTAACTAAAAATCTGTGCTTCTTAATCCCTTCACCTTTTTCACCCCAACCCCTGAACCCCCTCCCTTCTGGGAACCATCAGTCTGTTCTCTGTATCATGAGCCTGTTTCTATTTTGTTTGTTTGCTTATTTCGTCCTTTAGATTCCACATATAAGTGAACCTTTTTAGATATGTGAGTTTGAAAATGATTTTGGCAGTGGTGGTAGGGAGAACTCTTTAAAGTAGAAATCGAGAATTGCAAAGGACCTTAGATATGAAAATACATCATAGACTCTGGACTCAGACTGCCTGGGAGAGAACCCTGACTCTATCACTTACGTGCTTTGAGACCCTAAGAAAGTCACCCAATCCCTTTGTCCATTAGTTTTCCATTAAAAAAAAATGAAGATAGTATTAGTACCAACCTCATAGTGCTACTATAAGATGAAATGAATTAATATAGTTGAGAGGAGAACAGTGCCTGATACCTTCAGTGAGTTCTCATTGAATGTTAGCTATGATGATTATTTTGCTAATGAGGAAATCAAGGTCAAGAGAGGAAGTGAACTTCTCTTGTGAGGTTGTCTTTTAGTGACTGGTGAGGGGAAGGGTTTTTACTTCTGATTCTCAGTCGTCTGCTCTTTCCACTATAAATTTGCTCTTCACCTTGGCCTTGCCTCTAGATATCCTTCACTTCTCCCACCCCAGACAAGAGTTTTGCCTTGTTCATGTACAGCTTAGTCAGTGAAGATGTGAGTTCTAGGCATCAATCTTTATGGCTGGTGTAGAAAGTTTTAAGTTTGCCACTGAAGGGGTTAAGTTCTACACTAGATAGAACTTGAAATCCCTGCTCAGTTACTATCTGTGGCCTTTTCCTTGCTTAATCATCAAATACTTAAAAAAAAACTGCAGCAAAGCAAGAGATAAAAATTAAGAAAAACTGTCAAGAAGAAATCAAAACTGTAGCTATCCCTCAAAGAATTCATGAGGTGCTTGAGCGGACTATTTAAGACCTCTCCCCCAAACCTGCTTATGTGGGCAAACTATAAGAGCATTTTTGTTGCAGATGAGCTGAAGAGAGAAGGGTCCTGTTTGCATAGTTTCCCCTGGGAAATCTTCCCTGCAGGAAGTAAGCAGCAAAGAGAAAGAAAGGCAGGCTTGTGTGGGGTATATACTAAACCTCATTTTCTGTTTATCTCTTTGCACATCCCAACTTCACCACCCACTGTGGCCGCTACCTGCTTTAATCTCCTGTGTCACAATTCCAGGTGTACTCATCAGCATGCCAAAAACACATAGGAAGGTGGATATGTTTGCATATGCAGATGTATGAAACAAATCTGAAAATGGGGAATGACATCAGTGTATGCTTATAAACAACTTTCCGGTTAGATCTTGGGAACGAGGAACATGATAGTTTTTCTACAAACTAGTGTGGCTTTCTTATTTGAAGTAAATTTTTGGTTTTGTTTTGAGAAAATTTTCTGAATCTAGTTTGAATGTTAGAAATTAGTGTCTGGTTAATAGGAAGTTGCTTGAGCTTGGATGTTAGTGCTTAGATTTCTTTAGGCACAGCTTTTCTAGCCTTTTCACCAAAGTAGACCTAACCCCAGCCAAAAGTGAATACCAAGGGTGAGGGACAAAACCTCTAGAGGTCAGCCAGAAGCAGAATTTTTTTCAAGGTTGTCAAGTGTACAGCATAGGGTTTAATTAACATAGGTTTTTAAAGACAAATGGTCTGATTTTGAATTTCTGTGCTACCACTTACTAGCTGAGTGACTTTGAACAGATAGTCCACCTCCTGCCTCAATGAATTTATTTGTTTAGTGGGGTAATAATAGCATCCCCTTTATGGAGATGCTATTATAAGGATGGAGTGAAGTGAAGTATTCACAAGAGGGTCTGGCATACAGTAAGTACTCAATAAATGCTAGCTTTTATTTTGAAGATAAACCCTTGCATTCCATGATGTGATAGACCCTGTTTTTTTTTTTAAATAAAAGTAATGGATCTCTACCCAAACCCCCATTGCCAGCAAAAATCATCGAGTAATTTATCTATTTATATAAGAGAATGTATTGAAGGCATATATATTGAAGACCTATACAATGCTAGGGATTGTGAGAGATACAGAGATAAATAAAACGCACACAGTTAGCTCTTAAAGAACTTAGAGTCTTCTAGAGAAAATACATGAAGTAGAGAATGGTTACAATAATAAATGGTAATCGACCAAGTACTATATACTGTTTTATGTAATTAGCTCTACTCCAAACAACCCTACAAGGTAGGTGTCCATTTCACCATGTAACAGCTGTGGAAACAGAGGCTCAGGGAAGTCAAGTAACATTTCCAAGTCACATGGTTTGCAAGTACTGTAATGGAGCAAGGATTTGAACCCACATCTGAGTTCACAGATCATGCCTTTTCCACTACACTTCCATAATTCCAGTTTGTTCAATTTGTGGTCTGGGTTTGGAAGTTGGAAGCCCCAGATAATGGCTGGTAACCAAGGAGGAGCTGAAATATGAAAATTTGTGTAAGGATGTTTAGAAAATGAGAGGAAAAAAAGATCTCAAAGAAAACCCAAACCATTGGCTCCATATTGGAGAATCAGCCTAGGCAAAGACAATGGAGAGATGTAGGCTTCATCTCTGGTGCCAGCTCTGCTTGTTGGTTGCTGCTGGGAACACTAGGTAGAGAAGCATCGCTGACCACCTGGACCCAATGGGAGGAGAAACTTGTCCAATCAGCAACGTCTTCTGTGGGCACAGGAGCATGTTATCTGCAAGCCCAAGACTGGGGTAAACAATGAGCCAAAAAAGCAATTAAAGCAGAAACAGATGAGGATAATTAGAAGGGAACGCTCTGAAGGGTAGAAGGAGGCAGTGAAACTAAAACAGAGGATTGAGCTATTTCTGTTCATCCCTTGATGTCTGGAAAAACAGTCTTTTAGGTCCAGACGATGGGACCGCATCCTGAATAAGACTGAAACTGTTCATGGCACTATCCCCCCAGTTTGGAGTCAACGGTATCTCCAGGACTCTGCTACCACATTGATCTGAACAGAACAAAGGCCTACCAGACATCTCCATTGGGTTGTTCTGTGGGTTTCCAACTCTAGTTCATCAGAATCGAACTCCTCATCTTCCTCCAAAAAGCCGGTCCCTTTCTCAGTCTTCACCATTATAGTTTAACAATACCAAATTCATCTAGTCATCTAAATTAGAAGCAAGGCCAATTTTTTTTAATGACAAAATGCTTCCCTCAAGTGTTCTGTTCTTGAGTATGTACTACAGTAGTCCCTCTCTCCTCGATTCAAATTGTCAGTTCTTTCAATGGAGATATATCATGGCATTCTGGAGGAGGGAGGTGCTATTGGCCCATAGAGTTCCCAGGAAATCCCTGTTCAAAGCCTTGTTGGCATGTTAAGCCAAAGTCATGGGATCACCAGGGTAAATTTCCTATAATCTTATGACAATGGAGGAGGGAACACTGGAAAAGTACATCTTTTATGAGAGAAAAGAGGGTCAGCACAACGAGGACATCCAAAACCCATGGAAATGCACTAGAATAATTAGAATGGAATGGAAAGGTACTAAAAATATTAACATTTCCCACTTTGTTATTCTGCTTGGAGAAGTTGGTCATAAGGAAATGAGCTTAGAGCTGTTCAACACTGGCTGGAAAAGAAAGACTGAAAAGGGAAACTGGATAGCTCCCTTTCTTCTCTCATTCTTCTATCTTTATTCCTTTGACCGCTTAGATGTATATTTTTTCATTAGCTATGGCAGAGAGGTGATAATTGCATAATTTGACTTTTCACGAAAGCCCTTGTAAATTTGAACTTGTACTGATGAGGCCCCAAAGTCTCAGTGTGATATTTACATCATGAAAGCACTGACATCACATATCATTTAGGGTTCTTGTCGAACTTGATTCAGAGGAGACCAAACCTTGGGTGCCACAGTCAGGCCTAAGGCTGTCTGTGGGAGGCTTCTTGGGTGTCCCATCAGGAATAGATTAAAAATGCTCCCAATTGTCCCGGCTGGTGTGGCTCAGTGGTTGAGGACCAACCCATGGGCCAGTAGGTCACAGCTGGATTCCCAGCCAGGGCACATGCCCTGGTTGTGGGCTCGATTCCCAGTAGGGAGCATGCAGGAGGCAGCCAATAAATGATTCTCTCTCATCATTGATGTTTTTATCCCTCTCTCCCTCTCCCTTCTTCTCTCTGAAATAAATAAAAACACATTTTTTTTAAAGTGCTGCAAATTTCTAAATTGCATTTGCACTGAGGTTACTGGAGTTTTTAAAGGTCAGATTAAGAGACTCCTGTGATGTAAGTGAATAAATAACTTGCTCTTCTGAATTATTCTGCTTTCTTGAATTTTTTTAACTTCCCATGTAACCTTGGGCAAGTTAAATAAGCTGCTCCAGCTTTAGTTTCTTCATCTGTACAGTAGGTATAATAACACTGCCTAATTCACTGGACTATTTTGAGGATTAAATTAAACAACCCTGACACATAGTGAGTGCTCGAATAAATTTAGTTTTTAATAACAATAATTCTGCCAATGGATTATATTCATTTTGAGACAAAGGAATGAAACCTTGGAAACCTCTACTTCAACTATTGCAAGCAGAGGCAGGGAAAGAATATCTACAAAGTGTTTTAATTTCATCTTGTCTTTCTTAGCTACACCTTCTTCTATTCCTTTTAAATCAAAGTACTGTAATAATATAATCTAAAAAGTCAGAAATGATGATGGAAAATAGTAGCTATCTACACTATTCCCTCTTCCCCCAAAGCTTGACCCCTAGAAATAATCCTTTAACTCTTTAATCAATTTCCTCTGGCATTTCTAACTAATATGCTTATAGTTATATCCTTACTTTCTTTCCTTATATTTCAATATTTAAATGCATTCATTAACTTCCAAATATGGGAAATAAAAATACTGCTCTTTTATTTTACACACACACACACACATTTCACATTTGCCTCTTCTCCTAGGAGAGTTACATTATATTCAGTGTCTATGTTCTTCCATTTTGTTCACTACTGAGCCATATGCTAGGCTATGATTACATTTTCTTTATTGCAGGACATTTTGTTTTTTCTTAGAGGTAACCCGTACCATGTTTGGTTTTGCTTTGTTTTCTAGGTAACTATTATTAATGTACAGTTACCTTTAAGTCAAATCTATCTATAAAACTGCTGTGAATACAATCTCAAGCATATTATGTATTTTATCAGTTCCTCCCCCTCCCCCCTTTGAGTAATGTCCCTGTCATTCTCTCCTACTCTGCTCCTATCTAAACAGGTTCTCTTTAGGTGAACTACATAGCTGCTCTCTTGGGGATTTCCTTTGCCTTTATTCTGCTTTCTCTCTTCTATTGGAGCTCCTTTTCCTAGATCTCACATCTACCTCCTTTCTGGTTTACTTCCCTGTTTTAATGGCACATATATTCTAGTAGCTGCCTAAGAAAGATTTAGCAAGGAATATTCTTTGAGTCCTGACATGGCAAAAGCTTTCCCAGAATGAATAGTGCATTTCCCAGCCTCTTGAGCAATTATAGGGGGTTACTATGACTAAGTCCTGTAGAATGGATTAAGAGCAAAAAGACCAAGTTGTATCTTCTGTGGAACTCCCATGAGAGAGAGCTGTAGTGCACTCTTTTCATCCCTGGAACATAGATGTCACTTTGGATGAGAGCATAAGCCAAATCTGGGGATGATGGTGCAAGGTGTTATGAGGGGTCTGGGTTCCTGAGAGCATGATGGAGCCTAGGTCTCCATGTCAGTCCTGAGCTACATACACCTGTACTTTTAGGGAAGAGAGAAGTAACTTTTATTCTAAGGAATACCCTGATCCTTACTATTATACCTTTTATGTATGAAAATTTCTTCACCTTCAGACTTGAATGATAATTTGGTTGAGTTTAAAATTCTAAGTTGGAAACCATTTAGCCCTCAGAATTTTGAAGTCTTTCCTAGCTGCCGTTTAGCATCTAGTATTGTTGTTGAGAAATCTGTTCCAATTTTGATTACTAATATTTACAACCTTCTTATTTTTATAGATAAATTCATTTATTTTTAATTTACAGTTTACATTCAATACTATTCTGTATTAGTTTCCAACCTTCTTATTTTTAATGTCTCTCTCTGGAAGCTTTTATGGTCATTCTGATATTCCATGCTGGCCTGCTTTGATGTGCATTATTTTTTTTTATTTTGGAGGAAATTTGAGGGGGGCTTTCTCAAAACAGAACTTCACATATCTCTCAGTACTAGGAAAGGTCCTTAGTTTATTTATTGAGTAATTTCCTCTTCCCTCTGTATCTGTTTCAATTCTTCAAGGACTAAGCTTCTACTCTTTTGTGGAGCTTGAAGAGAGCTAATCACCAGGTTATATGAAGTTAGGGAGGATACGAGGGACCTGATTTCTCTTACAGGCATTTCAACTGATCCTCACCAGTTTACTTTTTAATCCTACCATCCACCCGCTTCTGCTGAGTTTTCTGGTGCCTCCAGTTTCTGAGATGTTTTAGGTTCTGCAGTATGACTTGGTTGGTTTCTGCTGACATCCTACCTGCACATCCTTAGGTTTCAGCTTTCTCTTCTTTACGGAGTCTGTTACCTCTCCTATACATATTTTCCATCTTTTGGAAATAAAAATATTACTGACATTTCTTGATTCATTGATTGACAGTTAATTGACAGCATCTTGCCTCCCTCTTAAAACTTATGTTCCAGGGGAAGAGACAGATAAACAAAAGTATGAAATATGTCTAATGGCAACAAATGCTATGAAGAAAAATAGATTAGGGTGAGAGAGGTAATAGTGACAGTACTGCTATTTTACATGGCCTGTCCAGAGAAAATCTCCCCCATCAGGTAGCATTTGAACTGAAGTCAAAAGAACGTTAGGGGAGAGGGTATGCCGATTTTCCAGGGGAAGTGTGCTCCAAGCACAGAGACATTCAAATGCAAGAGCCTGAAATAGGAGCACTAGCTTAGTTTGCAAAAGGAATAGCTAAGAGGCCTGTGTGGCAGGAAAGGAGAGGTGGTATCAGAAAACACCGGTGGTGACAGTGTTTGTGCAGACTTCCATAGCCTTGGCGAGCACCTTAGACTTTAAGTGAGGTAGCAAAACATTTCTAGGTTTTGAATAGGTAGTGATATGATCATGCTCATCCTTTATATCCAATGCTGTCTCCTCTCCTGTTTTCTTGGTCCTGGTGAGCTTTTAACCCTTTTATTGTGATTTTTGTGAGGTTTGGTTATTGTGTGTAAGAGTCCAATCTACATGTTTGACCAGAAGCTTTATCCTTCTTGTTTTAATCATTTTTTAAACAGTCAACATTGTCTCAGAAATAGAATGACGTGCCTTGAAAGCCAGAAGTATGGGTCATCACCAACCACTCTTAACCAAGTGGAATTTTGCTTTCTGTGACTCCCTGCGGATCTTCACAGCTAAAATGAACTAGCGAGACACAGTACATTCTTGGAATATCCTACAGTCCAGTCATTCTCATCTGGGCAAGGGCCCACCCATGAGTGGGCATTTGGAAATGTATCCATTCAGCCCAAAGTGGGCACTGAAAAAGTGTGGGGATGATAGAGTTCTCATTCTAACCGAGGGTACCCCCACCCTCTGCCACAAAGAATTTCATTATCTCAAGACGCAATAGCACACCTGTTAAAAACAGCTTCAATCCCTCCCTCAAGAGGGAACCAGGATGCCCAAAGCTCCTCCATCATTTGAGGAGGTGAGTGAGTCTGGGTGCCTGACTTTGGCTCTCAGCTTCTGGTTCCTTATGTGCACTGATTTACTCATGGAGGGAGCGACAACCCTTGAGGTATATTAGGTCGTTAAATTACATCTATTTTGAGTTTCAAGTCTTCGCCCTCCCTAAGTCAGACTATGATCTTACGGAAAGACAAGTAACTCTTGCATTCGCCACAGTTGTAGAGGCAAAGTAGTTTCTACATAAATATTGGTGGATAAACCTGAGTTCTACTACTGATTTTGCTATGGAGGCAGTACTGTGGAGCATGTATATTTAACTTTGCCAAGTCATGTTTCTGTAAATGAACTTTTCTAATGACAAATTAATATGGCACATATTACTTTAAGTCACATGTAGTAATGGTACTTACGTTCTTCCTGCAACTCTATAAGGAATAATTGCCATGTGCACACAAAGTACCATGAGAGTGTGAAATATTATGTAAGAAGGTGAGGTAGGTCATTATTACATAATGCAGTTCTTCCTATCATGGCTTGGCTGTACTGTGGAGCCTCGGAGACGAGCCGCAGAGTGCAGGCTGTGTCATCCACACACATCAACCCTGAATAATGAATACTCACCACGTATAATCATAGACACAGCTGAGCCCACAGGAAATGCCTATCTTGCAATCCATCTCCTCCTCACTGTGGTCTGGCAGGACAGGTGATACCTGTCTTCATGAATTTTTGTGTGGGAAATTCATTTTTACTTCTGAATCAAAATCACAAACCTTTATTGACCATTTGGAAATATGTTGATGGTCTACCATGCTTTTCTTTGTTTTTAGAACAGCAACAGACCATGCACAGCCAATACTATTGGTTTATATGGCAGCATTTTTTCATGTAAAAAGTGATTTCCGTTCAACGTACTTTCAGAATTTGTATCTTGATAATCACCAAACCATCTTGTGAAGAGGATAGTGAAAATGACTAGTCTCCTAGGACAAATGACGGTTGCAGGGTGTTAAATAACTTGCTTTTCAATATCCAGGGTAAGTGAATACGTGAATGGTTAACAAACCTGTGTTGAAACATCAGTAAAAACATCACATCATTTGTAAGGTTATAGTGCCATTTCTTTGTGATACTATAAATACTTTGATTGTCTTGTCAGTCTAGCCATTCCAAAAGTCATTCTCAAGGGCCTGCAATATGTCAGGCACTATGGAAAGCCAGGCTATGGGATTTTTAAATTACTCTTGAAATAATCAGACAGTCCCTACAGTGGTATAGAGTAAATAAAAACAGAATAAAGTAATACTTCCATATTTTTTAAAAAGACATATATGGTGTGTATACTTAATATACCTTGCTCACAACTGAAACAAAAAGCAGAGAAAAAAAGTGTGAGAAGAAATGATGTTTAAAAAACTATATTTTAATAGCATTAAACAAATAAAAATAGTAAATGCGAAATGTTTATTTTAGTATTAGTGCAATAACCATTTGGACTTGGTTGAATATTCAGAAATGAAGGTCATAGTATTGCACAATAATGTTTGCTTAAAATGAAAACAAGAATACCTAAATAAGTTCCAGATGGTTTAAAGATTTAAATGCATATGAGAAACTATAATATTAACAGAGGTAAATTATTTCATGAATTTGTGTTATTTTAATTCAGTTTGATTTCTGAATTACAATTTTGAGGGAAGCCAACAATCAGAAGGAAAGCACAAATAGGTAAATGGATAAGCTTTATAAATCTTTATAATATAGATAAAACCTATACAAACAAATGGCAATGTGCACATAAGTTTTATGTTGGCATTGTATATGGCGATCATTCATCTACCTATGATCTGAGAAGCATTTACAAACTGATAATAAAGTTAGGTACACCCCCAATAGAAAGGTGAGCAAAAGCCCTAAATAGGCAATTCACCAAAGAAAAAAAATGCTCAATAAATGTATCAATAGATATTCTCCCTCATTAGTAATCAAAGAAATGTAAAATGCAGACTATTTTTACATATTAGATTTACAAAGATGAAAAGAATTGAGACTATCCCATGTTGCTGACATTGTGAGAAAATGGACATACGCATCAGTGGAAACAAATTGATACAGTCTTTTTTTCAATTAGTAACCTGAGAACAGATTCCAAATATTAGATGCCTTCTCTTTACCCATTCTATTATTAGGAATTCTGTTTAAAAATAAAGAAGTGCACTATAGATAAATACATTACTATTCAAAGCAGCATTGTTTACAATGTTTTCAGAAGAGAAACGTCATGCAAAAGGGGATTACTTTGACAAATAAAGTTGATACACTCAGTGTTAAGTAGCCATTAGAATGATTTCCTATATCTATATTCATTTTTTTTCCAAAATACAATCTTTTCTGTTGCACAAAATTCTCTGTATTCTCAAACAATACAAAAGTGAAAATACCCTCAATATTCCAATATTCAAAAGCTCCAGAGATAATTTCTACTAATAGATAGACATATGTCCTTTCAAAAGGTGTTATGTACATATAAATATATTATTACCATAAATGACAACATATTGAACACTCTGTTCTGTAATTTTTTCACTTAAAATAAGACGTAGTCATGTTTACTTGGCTGAATAGTTGATACATGGTCTTTAGCACAGAGACATGTTTACAACATAAAGTAAACAAGAAAAAGAAAAAAAGCAGATTACAAAATGGCCTTATAGCAGGGATTCTCAAATGGAGGGCTTGGGAAGTGGATATGTAATTCACTTTTCTCTCTGCTCCCTCAAAAACTTGATTTCTCTTTGCAGGAGTCAAGTCTGAGTAAAGTAGGGAACCATGTGTACTTTGAGAAAGTTCCCTGGTGGTTTGAATCACCAACCACACCCCTCTCTTCCTCCCAGACTTTTCCCAGGTTGAGAATCATGGCTGTATCTTATTTTCCTTTTAGGAAGATAATATGTTTGAATATAAGCACAGAAAACATTTCCGGAAGCATGTGGACTAGGGTTACCTTCTAAGGAAGATATTCAGGTGATTTTTTTTTCTTTTTATGTGTTTTGAGTTTTTTATTTGTTGGATTTTTTAATGAATAAGGAACATTTTTCTTTTAAAACACAAAATAAACAAGGAACTTGAAGTCCTTGGAAAAATGCTGGCGAAATCAAGTGATGCAACTACAATCAAAACAAGCTAAAGAGGTTCAGAACAATGGCTATCTTTTGTACTAAACCATAATTACATGTTTTCACCCAGGAGGCTAGATAAAGTCAAGTGCATATCATAAATGATCTAGAGGAGCTAAAAAAAAGTTTAAGAATCAACAGCTGGAAAGTGATGGTTAAGTGTCAAAAAATTTGTTTCTAAAATCTTGATGTATACTGATAATCCTATTAAAATGGGAACATTCCCATAAAAACTTTTAAACAGGAATTTAGAAGAAAAAATTAATTCATTACCCCCAGAAGAGAAGGGAGACTACATATACAAATGGGTTGAAGAAAAAACTCTTGCATAAAATAAAAGTAACACTAGGTTCTTAAAAGAAAATGGAGAACTTGAGAGTTTAATTCTAAACACTTGAGTTTGACATTAGGAAATTCAACTACAGGTTACCCCATAAAATATTCCTTTTTACTCCTTCCAGAAGCTCCTATCTGGGTTGAATGAATCTGGGTCTGAGAAAAAGGCATTTTTCCCATTATAAATTCCAAATTAATGGAAAACAAATTAATGGTAGCTTACCACTTATAATTTGTATTCACAATTGGTAATCTGTGGATTTAAGTGGAAATAGTAATGAAATCAATTTTTTTTATAGCTTTGCTAAGAAGATTTAGAAATAGAACAAGGTAATACTACTCTACTTTTTGTTTTCTATGCACTTGTTTGTTCAAGTTTGACTTGTGGTTTAGCAGAATTTGGCTCTGTTTGTGCCTGGTGGCAAAGCTGGGAAAGTTACCCCTCACCCCTCACCCCCCCCCAAAAAAAAAGAGATCAATTATTAGGGAAGATGCGAACAATTTCTACAGATAAAAAGTGGAAAGATATAGAATTAAAAGTAAGGTATGGTAAGGGATGAGGAGAGAACAGTATACAAACTCTTTAAGAGGGAAAGATTTTGGCCAGGCCTGTGACTCAGAAAAGTTCTTTTATTTCTGTTTTCTGTTCGGAGAAATATTCTTCCAGCTTATCACTCTTTTTACAACCTGAAATCACATATTGTCCAAAGAAAGACATTTATAAATTTAAATGGAAATCTCTTTTGCAAACTGATCTTAATCTGCACTTTTGATTGTTGCTCTTCACCGCATACTCATCCAAGACTTAGTAGAAACCTTCTTCCTGAAAAGCTATATCGGTCATTACAAGTACCCAGCTATTGGATTAAGTTTATAATTCTTTGTTCCAACAGTTCCCAGAATTATGACAAGTCATTCTTTTGTTAACAGGCTTCTTTCCTTGTTCCCTTTTCGCATGAAAACACACATGCCTTTTCTATTTAGAAGTTCACCCGACCTGGGCTCTGTTCCCCCACAATCTCCACCCCTGCTGAAGTCATAAGTTTCTGAATATGACCTCGTAGTCTAGACACACAGTTGATGTGTTTATTGTCACGTACAGGATCTTATAAAATCAGAGGCGTGCGTGTAGATGCAAGCCTGTGAGAGAATTTTGCAAGGTAGATGGTGACGCACACGTCCGTGCTTTGTTCACTGGGCAGAACTGACCCCACAGGCTGTGAGATGGGATTCTGCTTTCCAAATATTTCTAGTGGAAGAATTAACAGTGAGAAAGCCAGACCTAATTGCTCTTATATCATCAGTTAGTAATAGCAGGCCAAAGTTTGTCCTCTAATTTAGTTCAGATACTTGTGTGAAGAAACCACTTCTTTTGTGAATAAAGGAGCTTGGTTTTCAAACGCTTGCTTTACTATGCAGTTCTCTGTCTCACTGAAATGTAGCTTTTAAGAGATTTAAGAAAATTGATGCATATTGTTAGATATAATCCTATGGCACAGAAAAGTATTACCAAACACTTTCAACCAGCTCCTCTCTTTCTCTCCCTTTCGCCCACCGCCCCCCCCCATCATTTATGGTATTTATTTATTTGTCATTCATTCAATCAAGATTCATTGAGCACATATTATGTGCCAAGCATAGTTTAAAATACTGAAATAAAGATGAATAAGACATTTCTCAGGGGCCTCGAGCATTTAGGGAAGGCCCTCATACTATAAACTACCAAATGAGAAGAAAAATGCTAATGGAGACATAAACCTCTGTGCTTATGGGTGAGAATGGTTGTGGGAAGATGCACATGGGGATGATGTTTATGAAATTTTAAAATACTGAGCAGGAATTTCCTAGGTGCACAAGAAGGGAAGAATGTGTGAGGTGCACATTCCAGGCAAATGCACCAGCCTGTCTCAGACCATGGAGGTGTGCAATCAATCAGCATATTTGGGAAACTGCATGGAGACTGTGAACGCAGAAACATAGGAAGTGAGTAAAGGAGAGAGACAAAATTAATAGGGGAGGAAGGAGACAGGCCATGGAGACTTTTTATGTTCATCAAGGAAAGGAGCTGATTTTTAAAAATTAGATGATGAGAATTCATTAATAGGTGTTAAGCAGAACTCGGCTGGTGTGGCTCAGTAGTTGAGCATCGATCTGTGAACAAGAAGGTCAGGGTTTGATTCCAGGCAGCACACATGCCATGGTTGTGGGCTAGATCCACAGAAAGGGGCATGCAAGAGGCAGCCAATCAAAGATTTTCTCTAATAATTGATGTTTCTGTTGCTCTCTTCCTCTCTGAAATCAACAAATATATATATATATATATATATTTAAAAGATGCTAAGCTGAGAAGTGCCCTTACTAGTTTTGTGTTTTAGATATCAGAGACAACAATGTAGAATACAGATGGAAGAGGAAGGAAAGGTGGGGTAGCCTGCATACAGGGAGATCTGGTCAGAGGCTACTGCAACAGAAGTATCAAGAAATGATGAGAGCCTGAAGCAAGACAGAAGCAATGGTCATGGAGTGGATTCCAGAGATATCCATAGACCCCACCAAACGTAATGACTGATTGGACAAGTGAGGAACAAAGAAGAAGTGGTTCTGAAGTTTCTAAAGTTTCAAAGTTGGATACTAGATCTAAGTGGAGCAGAATTGGAGAGAGGATAAAAGCTTTTAATTTGAGGATAAAGAGCTTTTAGTTTGGGATATGTTAAGGTTAAGGTGTTTGGGATTCATCTAGTGGAGTCTAGAAAAACAAATCTAAAGTTCAAGAAAAGGGTCTGTATTAAAGACAAAAAGTCAAGAGTCATAAATACATGGTACCTGATATTACAGGAGTGGATACAACTGCTATGGAAGAGTAGGTAGAGGAGAATAGGCAAGTGCGAGGACAACATCTTGGAGGAAAACCAGCGTGCAAAAGGCCCTCCAGCAGGAAAAAGAAGCCAAAGAAGGGGGAAGGAGATTGAGAGATTGGAGGTGTAAGATAGAGTAATCGCCACATCAATTAGGAAAGGCAAGCATTTCAAATAGAATTCAGTAAGTATTTTGAGTTCTATTAAAATCTGTTGCAATAATAATTGATAAGTGCTCATTAAATTTTGTAGCTGCAAGGCCTTTGGAGACTGTCATAAAAATGTTATGGGAGTGAAGGAGGGAAAAGCCAGATTGTAATGGATTTAAGGGAGAAAAGGAAGGGAGGGAGCGGTAACATCAGGGTGGATTACTCTTTCAAAAAGCTTGAGTATGAATAGAGTTAGACAAGACAAGCTTTCTTCCTCTCTTCCTCTCTGGTCCTCTTCCACCTCCTCTCTCTCTCTCTCTCTCCCTCTCCCCTCCCTCACCCCTCTCTCTGTAAGAAACAAACAAAAAATTTTAGGATAAAATAAAGGAGAGGTGCTCTGATTTGGGAGCCTACTACAAACATCTGTTCTGGGGGACAATTCTTTCATATTGAATTTTTATCTATAGTTATGTTTCCAGGAGCACAATCTGATGTGTAATAGACCAACCTCCATGTTAATAGCCCTTTGTCCTACAACAAGATTCTACTTCACTTACGCAAAAGAGTATGTGAAGCCACCAGCTAGAAGTTTCTAGAATACAGAAATGGAAAAGCAGCAAAATTAAGTCGTTTGAGCTCAATATCTTAAGGATGTTATACCTACGATAGTATTTTGAATAATTTTCTCTTTCTCAAGCCCATTTGATAGATAAAACATCAATTGAAAAAACGACCCAGTAAGCATTTATTCTGTACAACGTTGAAAGTGTTATGGGTTATTTTATGACAATTAGGTATTAACATACTTGCATGTCTCTCCTCAGGTTCCTTACATATATACAAAGAAATGACATGCATACTATGCTTTGAATCCATATGCTTCTTATATTTGGGAAACATAAAACCTCTTTCAGATATTACCTTAGTAATCTTCACAGCTTCTTAGTGTTTTTTTTTCTTCATTTTTTTATGAACTCTATATCATCACCTCAGGTGGAAAGTAAGATATGTGTTACTATGGCAAATTCTGCCTTCTATCCTGGGAAATACAATTTTTCAGACAGTTTTGGCTCACTGTGGAGTTTTGGGAGTCCCACTAAGATGAGCTACTCTGTTAACTGCTTTTCCACTCACAGCCTCTTTTATACAGAGGACAAAACTTAAATGTATTATCTTCACAGAATTTGAGGGCAGAGAGGAATCTTGAAGATTAGGACCATTTGTTGCTAACAACTAAAAGCAGAATGACTGGAACCGGTAGCAGGAAGTGCATCTTGAGCTCAGGCGGAATAGATTCTATCACTTCTCTCTTGTCCCAGCTTCATCCTGGTGTATTTTTCCCATGCTGCTTCCTCTGTATCCTGGGCAATAAGGTAGAACATGGTCGGGGTTTATATACTACAACATTAAATATTCCCAACAATGTTAAATGCTGAATCTCTTTCTCTCCACCACAATTTCAAACCCTGGGAAAGAGAGATATTGATTGATGCCCATTAATAGTCCAATTAGTGTAGTCCAGAAATGAGGATCACATTGTGTAAGCATGGCTTCCTGAAATATATCTTTTTAGTTTGGGGTGCAGGGGAGGGATAGTTAATGGGATCATTGTGGACTCAGCCGATATTCCTAAATGTGTCTATGAAAAAAGCTACTCATATGTTGTCCACACCCCATGCACCAAGCATAACATTTTATACATGGGAAAACATTCCCCAAAATATTAAATTATTTGGCCAAGCTATAAAGTGAGAATTCTCAATCCAATGCACTATTGTTATGTGATTGAACTTTCTTGACAGTAGACAGATTAACATCAAGCTATACCAAAACATGTTTGCTTCTTTTAATATCACTCTGAATCCCATAAAGCCCTTTCCCTGTTTAAAATATATTTTTAAAATATATTTTTATTGCTTTCAGAGAGAAAGAGAGAGGTAGAAAGAGACAGAAACATCAGGGATGAGAGCGAATCATTGATCGGCTGCCTCTTGCATGACCCCCACTGAGAATTGAGCTGGCAACCGGGCATGTGTCCTGACTAGGAATTGAACCATGACCTCCTTGTTCATAGGTCGACTCTCAACCAACTAACCCACACTGGCTGGGTTGTACTTTCCTAATTGTTTGTCTCTAAGAAATTAGAGAAAGTGCTAGATGTAAGTTAAAGAGACAATTTTTCAGACCTTATCATGGCAATATATTGACTTAATAAATGTTTATGCTAAACAAGCATGCTTTTATATGTACAAAGAGAGGGGGAAAAGAATAAAAACACGTGACATTTGTTTCCTCCAAATAAGTGTCCTATATAATTGAGAAAATAATGTTTCCATATATGGGTGAAATAGACAGCAAAAAGAAAATATACAACAATGGAAGGCAAACTACATAGAAATTACTGAAGGACTATCAAATGAGGACAGAGAAGAGAAACATTCAGGGAGATTTTTCTGAAGGCAAATTTTTAACAGATCTTACCAAAGTTAATGGTGTATAAATTTTAGAGATTGCAAATTGATGGCTCC
This sequence comes from Myotis davidii, assembly GCF_000327345.1. Taxonomy (NCBI): domain Eukaryota; kingdom Metazoa; phylum Chordata; class Mammalia; order Chiroptera; family Vespertilionidae; genus Myotis; species Myotis davidii. Next base: position 733,957 of record NW_006286980.1, on the reverse strand, counting down.
CAAGCCAAATCATTTCTACTTATGTTTTGTTGGGCAAACATGGTCGCTACTTTGAAAAACAATTTACATCTGAGTGCCTTCATATAGGACCTGCTCTTTCCAGTTTACCCATATTCTGTACTACTCCTTTGCATTTCATTCCATCATTTACTCTACTGCGAGTATGTTACCTGCCTTACTACTGGAGATATTTGAGTTTGCAGTGCCTGGATATAGATTGTCATGATGAAAGAGTGGACCATCACCCATTCTTGGGAGTCCAGTATGTACAGTATGTACAAAGGCGAATAGATGTGAGCTGTGAATGTGTGTATGAAATGGGGATGTAATAGAAACTGGCCTGTACAAAGCTAAAGACTATTGGTGAAATTATAAAAATGAATAGTTTCCATAGGACCCATAAGTACTGGTCAAAGAATTTAGACTTTCTGTATAAAGCAGTTGTCTGTCACTCTAAATTCTTGCGTTTGAGAGCGATTTGAGAAAAGGTACTTGGCTACTGTACAGTCATATGCCACATGACAATGTTTCAGCCAATGATGGACCACATAGATGATGGTGGCATAGCATATAGCCTAGGTGTGTCATCAGCCACACTGTCTGGTTTGTGTAAGTGCACTCTATGATCTTCACACAAGAGCAGAACTGCCTAACGATGCATTTCTCAGAATGACTCTTGTCGTTAAGTGGCTCATGACTGTCTACTGGTTAAACTTTGGATAAAGAGAAAGATATGAACTCAAAGTGAGCTTTTCACGGAAAGCCAGGGAAAAGATAAGAGTCTAGATAAAAGTGGTAGTTCTGACTATGGAAAGGCATCGAAAGAGATCTGACAAGTAAGAGAAAACAGGGTTAGACAAGAACGATAAAGGAAAATGTAGTTATGGGGTTGCTGTTTTGCTCTTCGGAGAGTAAAAAAAAAAAAAATTGGAGAGAAATGGCAGAATCTAACATTGTTACAAAGGTGATGAAATAAATAAAGGCTGGTTTTCATATTAGCACACAGCAGCTCTCAATCCTGTTCGTGGGTTTATTTCCTGCCAGCACAGTCACTCAGGGCTCTAGCCACTTCACCGTGCTGCTTGTCAAGAAAAGACCAGGCAGCCGCATGGGGTCTTCTGTATTTTATTCATTACAGCTTCTTTTATTTGTTGTTTTAATGTACTTAATTTACTAAATTATTACAGATGTTTCATATTACAGTGCTAATAAGAAAAATATGAAAAGATGCCCAACTTCTTTTAAGTATGGTAGAAGTGGAAACATTTTTCCTTCTGCCTGTTCAAGTTTCAGTTGATCTTTTTTGAAAATGCTGACTTAAAATGGATGGTCCACACTAATTTTAAGTAGAGGGAAAGGGGAACAAATTTTAAGTGACATCTTGAAGAAATCATTATGTATTCTGCTGTGAGAAGGTTGGAGACATTGAGAATGTGGGCGCCTCACGAAGATTATTACAGAGTGCACTACTCTTCTTTTCTAGCGTCTTCATTACTGTATGAGAACATTAAATGTAAAGGAGATGCTTACAGCGTGCCAGTGTTATTTAGTGTTTGCATTTGTTGGAGTGTGTGAAAAATCTTAGGCCAGCTTTTGTGGATGGCTTTTGGCGGAAGTACACTTCATGTTGAACAAAGGGAAAATAGTTTCTCAAGAGCTATAGTTATGTGTGATTCATATATGTGGATTTGAACACTTAGCAAAAAACTCAACGAAGAAAAGAAACTTTCCCTCCAGGCTTCATGATTTATATGAATTAAATTTGTCATTGTGAAGATAGATACAGAAAGCTCACTTCAGATTGTCCAAACCCTGCACTGCATTAAAGCGTATGATATAGCCACAGGTAACTACGTTCGATTTTCTTTGAACTCATGCTCTAATTGGAGCCCTGTCTCTGCACAAAGCAGTTGAAATTTAATTAAGGGGCAGGAAATTCCCAAGTCTAATTTTGTCCCTGAGCTACTTGCTCTGTGGGTTGTCTCTCAGGAGTTCACCAGCTGTTGAGTGAAGGTTTTGGCGCAGATGCTACAGCCTGCCCTGGGGAGGCACTTCACAATCACAACAAAGCATAATGGCTTCTTTCTAAGTAGACTAACCCTCCATCTACACAGACACATTGTGTTACACTGTTAGACTTCTTCCTGTTTTGATGCTCTGTTTAAGGGCACCTTCCATTGAGGGCCCCAGTTAAAAGTAAGGGCTTCAACAAAGAACTCAATTTTTCTTTCTTCTGTTTCAGTTGTAAATTTCCTCGTTGTTTTTGGTACTGAGCACTTCCAAAATAATCAACTCATCTTAACCTAGCGGGGAAAACTGAAATGCAATTAAGCGAGAAAATATATGTTTAAAAAAAAATCTGTGCAAAGAATTAGGAAAATATAAGATATTATCAAAATATTGTTTCAACAAAAACAAACTTCCCAAAGACACATTTATAAATTTCTGTGAGATTCATGCCAACAGGGTGTAGAATTCTACTTTTCCCATGAGCTCCTTGGAGTAGACCCAAGGTGCTATCTTAGACAAGAGCCTGTCTTCCCACTACGGTGGATTTCTTCAACCACTCTCCCATGCATGAAGAGGATCCTTAACTACCCGATTGGTTTACATTAAATAGAACTTATCTGTGTGCTTTTTGTTTTGATTTTTGTTTTCTTTGCAATCCAATATACTAAACTGCAGAGCAATGCACTATGTAAATACCATACCTACACTGCAATGCCTCAAGTAACAATAAAAATGTTTGTTCATCATTTTATAATGTCAGAAACTAATTGCTGATGAGTAACTCCTACTTTTTCATAGGACCTAATATGTATATGACTACTTGCACGTTGAACTGGACTGAATTTTTGAAATGGCTAAAATCTTGAAGGTTCTGTTTGAAATGATAGAGTCATACAGTGGGCAAAGCCTGGGTTGGAGACTGAGCAATGTCAGGAGCCCCCCTCCAGGTAAAAAGCAAAAATCCAGAGGTGCTGTTCTTGTTTGCTTGCCTTCATGTATATGTGCGTATGGTCATCAAATGGTGCAGAGAATACATGTGATCTATTACCTCTGACATATAATAATAAGTCAGACCACTGAAAGGCATTTGGGGTGCCAGTATGGACCTCCTTTAATTACTCCATTCTTTGGGAAATATAAGGGTAAGGGGAGCTAGAATAGGAATTATTTTAACCAGATTGCCTATGCAGGCTAGGACTTCATAGCATGCTGACATGGCTGACTTGCAAGACCTATGGATGTTAGTTAGCTTTTTATCAGTGGAAATTATTTTTGCATGTGGAGTAGATATAATGAGTAAACATCCCAAATCACCAATTCTGACCTTGCCAACACTACTAGAAAACTGGAAAGTGAATCAACATTGGGGTAATTCAGAGGACCTTTCACTCTTCCAAATGTGTTGCTTTGAGTAAATGCAGCTTAAGAATCTTCCCGACATATTGTGACCATGTTTCTGCGTGCTCTAAATGCAATGGATGGGTTAGAGACAAAGTTCTAACCACAACCATGTATTTCCTTTGTTTTATATATTTAGGTCAGACTCTAAACATGGTTTTAACATATTTTCTTTGTGGTTTAATTTCCTTTGTGATTATTTCTTTTATTTAATGGGAGTGTAAAAATGTCCCAAGGACTAAGAACCAATTGCAGCTCATTTTCAACATAGGCATTAGGAAGTCCTCTGTTAGTTTGCCTTTGGGTCACAAACTTTCAGGATCATTTCAGGTTAAAAATGCAACAGTGAGGCATTTACATTTTTCTTAACAAAACATAGGGGACTATATTAAGATGGCATTCTTTCATACCCCCTCGGGTCCAAATCTTATAACAAACAAGGAATAAGAAAATGTGGGCTCCACAGTGACTCAGTATGTCTCTGGTCTGGCCTCCCCAGAGATGCCCATGAGGCGCCTGCACGAGGCACTGCCCGGAAGCTCACAATGACTCCCTGGAGATGTGGAACGATTCCTGGACAGAAATGGAAAGGCAAACCCAGTCAATCAGGGCAGCACCCCAGGACCACCATGAACTTCACGGCAGTGCAAAGAGTGATGTGTGTGTCCATCATCTAAGTGCTAAGGCTGCAGAGAGGTTTTTCGTTTCAAATTTACTATCCAGACTATTAATGTGTGTTTGTTTCTGGCACTTCATTCAGTGTATACCCTGATAGCACACACATTTGTTTTCGTGGGATAGGTAGTCATCTTTTCTCAGGAAAGGTGTTGAAATGCTTACTTCCCAAGGAAGACAGGAGGTTTTTTGGCTTTGTTTTTAACATTCATGTACCTGTTCATTTAGTGAGTAGCAGAAATACATTTTCTGCTGCTCTGTCCTTTATGAACATAATGTATTCATCAAACTCTAAAATGCATCCCTAATAGAATTTCCTTTGATTTTACTCAGGGCTTAATATACTTAACACCTGGATAAATTCAGTCTTCTTTTGAACTAAATGAAATCACTGAGAATCTAAGAGTTACCAGACAGCTGTTAATAGTTTTAACAACTTCTTGCAGTTGCCCCAAGGGAGGGAAATGTGGTCCATTATATAAAATACAGTGAATTACAATGGAAACAATAGTTTAATAAAGGAGAGCCCTGTTTATTTTAATAGGACTCACATTTCAGTTAGCTAAAATATTAAGACATTACTTTCCTTAAACTGAAAACAAAAATCCCCTAAGAAATAGACCCATCAAAAATAAATTAGTAGTGGTTTTCTTCCTATTCATATTCTCATTGTGGGTGAAGAATATATTTTGCAATAACATAGAAAAGAGTTTTTCTAAAAATATTATCTCCTCACAAAGTACAATTGTTCTAAAATATACTGAAAGTCAATATATTAAATTAACAGCAAAATAAACACAGGCAATTTTAAAAAGTCTCTCTTTTCTAGGAAGATATAGAATATTTAAGGAAAGGAAGACAAGATTATTGTTATTTTAGATATTATTCTAAAAATATTAAACAAAACTATTTAAAAAATCAGACACTTAGGTAGCTGACTTTTAATTTTAACATTAATAAAATTTTCATAAGTGCTTATTTTCTTCATCCAGGAAAGGTATAATCACTGTACCTCTTACTTGTAAAGATGTATTTTATTATATAAACACATATTTGCATACAAACATGATTATGCAATTCAAGTCACAATGTTTAAGACTAGCCATGCTAATTTTTATAAAAAGATTTCCCTAATAAATTCTTATTCGTTTTTTTTCTCTCATGAAACGTGTGTTTCTACTACTTCCAAAGATCTAGCAATCGTTCATGCAAAAGAAAAAAAAAAGTATGTTTTCTATATATGTGTAAGTTGTTCCACAAACATCTGGTAACGAAACTTTGAAAGCTGCTAGATTTCAAGCCAGCCCAGGTGTTCACTACAACATCTCTAGAACTTAGCAATTGCCTGCAGTAATTTGTTGCAACTCGTATTGGCATTTTTACGGTATGATGAGGCAAAGGGTGATGACATCATGTGCTAATGTTACGAAGGTGCTGTGAATTCAGTGTGAAAATTCCATCAATGAGTGATTGTTCCTGAAACTGACTACATTGGTGGCCATCACATTTTGCCAACTGAAACATCTGGGCACAAGTTAGTAGTGGCACACCTTGTAAATAACTTAATTGAAATTAATTGCCAGAAGTTTGCAGCACCCTAGGTAGTTTATAAGTACCATTTTTTATTCTATGGTAATGTTTTGGTCTTAAGAATCTTGTATTCTCAGATTCTGTTGTAGCAGCTTGTGAGGAAAGGGAAACATGTAGAAAATATACGATGAAAGTGAAAAGTGTAGAAAATATATGAAAAGTGTAGAAAAATATATGGTGAAAATATAAGACACAAGAAAATAAAAAAAAATCATTATATATAAGGAACAAAAACTTTGCTGTCTCTTATACCTACATTCATGGAGAAAGTATTTTTCTCACAGAAATAATTTTAAAATTAATATATAAAGTCGTTTAAAAAAAGAAGACAGTTGAATAATTAAATGTAGGTCTCTATTTTTTCAGAAAAAAATCTAGTATTTTGTTGTAAATATCAAATGCATATTGTGTTGATAAAAACATTTGAAATTATTGTATTCTAAAAGAAAACATATTTGAAGAGACCAAGGCAGAACAAGGAAACTGATTAGGAACTATGGTTCATATTATTTTAGAACAGATTCTAAAGCATTTGGAATAATTTTCTAAGTTATTCTTACCTTCATGCCTCATAAGTTTCAGGAAAGCATAACCAAAAAATTGCTACAAGGATATTATAGTCAACAAAATTAATGTTTTCCAATGTCAATTCCTTGTTTCCTCCTTTCCTAAGCCCCTTTCCTTTGAATTTTTGCTTTTCAAGAAAATTTTTGCAAATATAAAGATGTCTAAATCTATAAAATGTTGATATTTTATAAATCACATGAAAACCTAATTAATAAACTAAAGTTTATATCTGCCCTGAAAGTACCACAAGTAATTTTTAATAGTGCAATCTAAACTAGCAGAATGCTCTGGATTTTTCTGAAACTCATATAATCTCTATTTTGAGAAATAACTATTATTTTGTTCTTTATCTGATTTTGAAAATCCATATAACTAACATTTTATAGAGTTTAATGCTGGAAAGAATTTTTTATAATTAGTATAATTCTTTTTATTATATAAAGAAAAAAATATATGTTTTTGGTTTGGCTACCAAGATTAAAGCTATATATATTTTTAAATCAGTAGTATGAGCCCAGGCTTTCTAGTACAACCAAATTAGTACTTTTTCTGCCCTTTCCCCCCTTTATTTCATCAATAGTCACTTATATCTGTTTTCTATGTAAGTTAAAGTAGATAGGGTTTAAAAAATAAGTACTCTAGGCCTTAACCATGTAGCTCAGTTGGTTAGAGCATCATCCCAATATGCCAAGGTTGTGGGTTCAATCCCTAGTCAGGGCACACACAAGAAGCAACTAATAAAAGCATAAATAAGTGAAACAACAAATCAATGTTTCTCTCTCTCTTTCTCTCTCTCCCTCCTCTCTCTAAAAAAAGCAATAAATGTTTTAAAAAATAGAAAAATAAAAACTCTAGAATACCTAGGACTACCAGTTGGTATATCTCCATATAAAATATTTACAATTCAAAGAGTCTATTCTTCCTCAATCTGTAGGATATATTATATTTGAACTCTTTCCTACTTACAGCTCACCACAGCAAAAATAGCACTTTATAACAATGTTTTGCTTTGTTTTTGATAACAGAGCCCCTTATGTTCACAAATGAGCTTTTGATATAACAATACAACCTAGCTGTTACAAAAAAGGATTTGGATTCTTTTCCTGAACAGGGAAAAATAAAGTATCTCTATACCCATTCATAAAAGTAATTGTAGTGCTTTTTTATAATGGACATATTGTTCCAGAAAAGTGAGTTCAAAGAGCTACCCAAGTGTAAGAAAGGATTCTATTAATCTTTGCTTTTGTTAGAAACAAGCGTGGAAGTATGGACAAAGAAGCAGCTTTAACTTACAGTTTTAATCTTCAACATTTGAATCCCTGTATGTTTCCTTGAGGTTAATATTTTAATAGTATCATATCAAATTAAATAGAGAATATGTGGAAGGAATGGCAGGCAATTAACAGAGCCAGATGAAATCAATGACAGTTGCTTTTTAATCAAATGTCCACTCAGCTGTTTTTCACTACAAATAAATGTATTTTATAAAAAATAAATATTTGGAGTTGTAGAGAGAGCTACATGATTTTAGGGTATACCTTTATGATTTAGGGAATAAAACAAGTCCTAATTTTTAAGGATCTTGCTATTAATAGCACAACTACATTTATTAAAGCTATAAAAGAACCTGAAGTTGAAAAATGAGTCAGGGATTTTGCTAATGAGTTGCAGAACTGACAGACTACAAGAACTGGAGAAGGTTGTTAAGAGGCAGTGTTGAGCAGAGCTAGAAATAACAAACAGGAAGTGATACAAATACTGAAGGAAGGGGCATGCTAAAAGATATCTCTCAACTATAAGTAAGTGACTAGTTCTACTTCTTTGATTAAACATTTTTCTTGTCGTATTCCTCCATTGGGTCTCCCTATCCCCTCTACCCCCTCCCCCGACATATATTGTAGTGAGATTTCAATCCAATGGCTTTGAGGAGTTTATAAAAGTTGGGGGAGTAAAAAGTTCAGTAGCATGCCGACTATTTAAGAAGATCTATTCTCTCATTCAATTAATTTAGCAGCACCTGTAATGCTTCAGGCCCTCCACCAGGCTTTAAGGATATGGAGGCCAATAAGGCTGCTGCCGCCTTATCCTGTAATTTATTCTCATAATTAACTATCCCGAGTTACTGGAAAAGAAATTAAATTAGATTAGTTGCAATTAATTTAAAAGGCAGAAGTTCAGGGACAACAAAGCTGATCTATGGTGCTAGATGTTAAGATAATGGTCAAGCTTGGAGGAGATGGGGGATGGGTAGAGAAAAGAGGGGAACACAAAACAGGTGTTTGACATTCAGTTAGTTTATTTCTTGGTCTATGTGTTGGCTACATGAATATACTAACTGTGTGAATATTCACTGACTTGCACACTTATGATTTGTGCATTTTCCTGAATTTATACTTCAGTAAACATTTATATAAAATTGAAGATAAAAAAAAGACAGGGAACTATTTAGTACATACACAAAAGATATGTCTTCCTTTCCTTTTCAACAAGGATTCCTCAGCTTTTTATTTTATTTATTTTATTTTATTGATTTTATTTTATTTATTGATATTTAGAGATACAGAAAGGGAGAGGGAGAGAGAAAAAGAAACATTGATGTGAGAGCAACCCGACATGTGCCCTGATGGGGAATAAAACCTGCAACCACCCCCCAACAAACATCCCCCCCACACCCGGTGCACAGGAGGACGCCCAGTCAACTGAGCCACACTGGCTAGGGCCCTCAGCTTTTTGTTATTACTCTTTTAACTACAACATTCTAGTAAACTCCATGCGACAATCCAAGGATCCAACTCTGCAAGACTGTTAAAGACAGAATCACCACCTCTCATGGCCATTCTTCAATCTTAACCTCTTACGATGGCTCTTCTCTTTTACTCTAACCATTTTTTTTTCTTTTAAATTTTTCTCTAAATTTGGATAGCTCAAAAAAATTTTTTTCTCCTAATTTGGCTTTTGTGCCACCACACTCTGCTAATTTTAATTATTAAATTATTCCCTCTCAGCCTCCTTCACAAGATTTTCTTCTAATCATTCCTTAAATATTGATGTACTTCTGTTTTCTATTCTCAACCTTTCCTCTTTGCTATAACTTCTTCCTGGGGGATCTGATTCAGAGGTTTTTTAAAAAAGTGTAGTCTATTGATAATGCTCAAATCCTCATACCTCCACCTCGAAAACTTGAGATTCAGTGCCATATTTTAAATTGTGTACTTGGCATTTCCACCTGTGTTTTATATAAATATCCAAACTCAGTAAGTTCTAAACTGAAATTATTGTCTAAACTTCAGAAGCCTGATTTTCTTTTTTTATTTTCTATTTCAATTAGCAATCCATCCATAACCCAGTCATCCAAGGTAGGTATTTCTAAATAACTCACTGTTCCAGCCTTTCTTTCAACTCCCACATGAATAAACCACCATGTTTGTTATTAAAACCAATTACCCTCTCTTCTCAATACCATTGAAATGAGCATAGTTTAGGTTCTTATTCCCCCACCCCTATAATATATCTATAGCCTCATAAGTGGGTTCCCTGCTTAAGTAAGACATGAACATCCTTTTTTATTTTTCTTGTTGAGGGTATTATAGGTGTCCCCCATTCTCCCTCTTTGTTCCCCTCAATCTGGCTCCTGCCCCACCCAGGCCTTCACAGCACTCTTGTCTGTGTCCATGGGCTATACGTTCTTTGGTACATCCTTCTTACCTGTTTTCCACATTGCTGCTGGAGTCATGACACTGCGATCACTGCTTTGTATACAGCACCATTCAAAAGGCACATCCTGCTGTCCTGACAACATGAGCACAGCTGTGTAACTCCTGTTAAGATCTTCGTTTTGAGACGCAAAAAAATGGTTATTCCCAGCATCAACATTGGAACCTATAGGAGGGCACTCTTCACCTGTCATAATATTCAAGGGATTTTTAACAAGTGGAACCATATTGAAGAAGGTAACATCTCGTGCATATACCCTACTTAAATTCAAGAGAACCAGATCTGTATAAAGCAGCAGAGAAAAGATCAGAGAGCAAGTCTATAAATTAAGACAAAGGAAGGTAATCTAAAAAGAAGAACAACATTTCAAAGTAGTTGAATTAGAAAAAAGAAGATTTAATAACTTGAAAAGTGTAATGAGATTTTTAAAAGTCTTAAGAAAAGAAGCAAAATTGCAGAAAATAAAATTAGTATTAGATAAAGAGCACAGAGAGGCAAAGGCACAGGAGAGGAGATGACAAACCTATATGCTTGCTATAATAAACATGAGTATGAAGACCATGTGTGTATATAAATCTTTGCATGTTACCTACATATTTCTTAGAACAAATTTATAATTGTGGAAATAATGGCTCCTAAGGTATACATTTAGAAAGTTTTCAGGATGTGTTACCAAATAGCCTATAAAATTATTATATAGATTTATTCTTTTACCAACAGTGACTAAAAATATTGTCTTATATCCAATCGCATAATTACTATAAATCTTTTAACCTTTGTGTTGCTATATTGTTTTAAATTCTATTAATAATTACCTTTATTCTTAAAAAAATAATTTCTATGCCCTGGCTGGTGTAGCTCAGTTGGTTGAAACATCATCCCATACACCAAAAGGTGACAGGTTCAATTCCTGATCAAGGCACACATCCAGGTTGTGAAACCGAAATGTGGTGGTCGGGTCTGAGTTCATTTTCTCCCAAAATCGATGAATGAATTTTCAGACAAAAACAGCGGAAGCAAAGTTTATTGAGAAATAGACGGACTCCATGCCGCAGCGGGCAGCGGGAAGGGGGACCAAAGCGGGTTACCAGTGAAGTTTCTTTGTCTCAGGTTCCAAAGTTCCATGCCCCCTAAGCCAGCCCTGGAAAAGGTACCACTGGGATTCCAGAAAAGCCAAAAACAGGCCAGTGTTCAGAATTTCTGGATGAAGTTCAGTATCCAAGCTAATTAAAATCCATTAGTCCGGAAGGTCGTCCAGATAAAAAAAAGTATCAAAAACCTAAATGTGTGTAGTCAGCCATGTGGGCACAGGGGAGCAGGTCCCCTTTCGTAGAGTAGCCAGGAACCCAGAAGGCCAGAGTGAGAAGAGAAGAGGGTGTGCTTCTTTGTTTAGGGATAGCTATATACTTTGCTAGCTCCTGATTGGTTCTTTCAAAGAATTCTGCCTTAGAAACATTCTTGGGATTGGTTATCTGCCTCACTACCTTGTGATTGATTATCTGCAAGCTGCTTGTCTTAGCAAAATCCATACATTTTAAGCTCACATCTCCCCCAGTGCCCTTCTTTCCCACCCAGCTGGGTTTCCAGGTTCTACTTCCTGCCCCCCAAGTACTGTCCCTGATTACTTAGCCCTCTTCTTCTATCTCGTCAGTTGCCGGTTCGGTCAGGGGCAACCAATCTATGCCTCTCTCTCTCTCAGTCTCTCTCTCTGTCTCTCTCTCTGTCTCTGCCTCTCTCTCTCTTTCTCTCTCTCTCTCTTTCTCTCTCCCCCCTCACCCTTCCTCTCTCTAAAATCAATAAAAATATTTTATATTAGATATCCCTTCAAAATGCTTTGACATTTGCATTAGTTTTGCATCAGTAATTCTAACACATATTTGAATTTAATTCAATGTTGAACTGCCCTTGGTACACGTCTCAATTCTTTTTACTATCAATATCTCCTTTCTTCTATTGTTTCCTTTATCTTTGATTGTTTGTTTTGATGCATTTTACATTGGACAGGGACATATCTTTAAAATTTGTTCATTAAGGATATTTGGGTGGTATACTTTCTAAGTCCCTGCATATATGAGAATGTCTTTATGTTGACGTAATATGTAAAGAACAACTTAGCTGAGTTTAAAACTTTGGGGTAACAAAACTTCCCAAGCTAATACTTCCTTTAAAAATCATGAGCAAGATTAGTTAAATTATTTCTGAAAAAAGAATAATGTGTACATAACTCATCTACCAAATGTTAAAGCAAATTATAAATTTATAATAATAAAAATATGATATGGTGTCATATCACCATAAATATAAATAAATGAGAATGGAATTTAAAATGCATAAACAAAACCTAATACTCATAGGGATTTAATAAGAGCAAAACTGTTTTTTAAATTTTTTTTTGTTGTCTTCTCCACCACACTAGTCAATTCCACTGGCTGTGCTTCAATTTTTTTAAATAGACACAACTGTATACCTCACTCCCTCATTGATTACTTAGAATTTAACATCATAATTACCTAGAATAAAATGTTCACAATACCTTTTATCTAATAAATGGGCTTTATAGAAATGACCCTTGTTTTCAGCTTTAAAGATACACAATATTGGAGATTAAGAATTTTAATATTGTTAAGATGTCAAAAACTACTAAAAGTGAAATATAGGTCTGATTCAATCAAAATTCTATCAAAATCCAAGCAAATTTTTTGTTGAATTAGAATAATTCCTCCTAAAATTTATATAGAATCTCAAAGGATCCTGAGCAGCCAAAGCAATCCTGAAAAGGGAGAACAAAGTTGGATGTCTCACATTTCCTGATTTAAAAACGTACTTAAAGGCTACAGCAATTAAAACGGTGCTCCTGGCATAAAGACAGATATATAGACCAATGGAATAGACTAAAGAGCCCAGAACTAAAGCGTTGCACATAAGGTCGAATGACTCTGACAAGGATGCCAAGACCATTCAATAGGAAAGAACACTCTTCAACAGATAGTGTTGTGATAACTGGAAAGACACACACACAAAAGAGTTAACTTGGGCCCTTATCTTATACTAGAAGCCCGATGCATGAAATTCATGCAAGGGGTTCAGCCCTGCCATGGAGGCTGCCTCTGTCCTTGAAGCCCGGCTTTGTCTGGAAGGTCATCTGGAAGGACATCCAGAAGGTCATTCGGTTGCCTGGTCTAATTAGCATATTACACTTTTATTATTATAGATCATATGAAAAAAAATGAACTCAAAATGTATCAAAAACCTAAATGTTAAGACTTAGAACTATAAAACCTTTAGAAGAAAACATAGAAGGAAGGCTGTATGACATTGGATGTGGCAATGATTTTGAAAGCAAAAGGCAATAAAAGAAAAAAATACATAAATTGAAGTACATAAAAACTATGCACTGATGGACATGACCAACAGAGTGAAAAGGTAATTCATAGATGGGAGATGTATTTGCAAATCATACATCTCATATGAAGTTAACTTAAAAACAAAGGAAGGAAATTCTGACATGTGCCAAATTAGGGATAAATCTTGAAGACATTATGCTAAGTAAATAAACCAGTCACAAAAAAACCAGATTCTTTGATTCCACTTAATATGAGTTGCTTGTAATAGTCAAATTCATAAAGATAGCAAGTAGAATGGTGGTTCTAGGTGCTGGGATGGGTAGAAATAGAGACTTATTGTTCAACAGGTACAGAATTTCAGTTTTGCAAGTTGAAAAGATTTCTGAACATGAATGATAGTGGTAGTTGCACAACAATGTGAATTCATTAATGTCACTGAACTGTACACTTAAAAGTGATTATGATGCTAAATTTTATGTGTATTGTACCACAATTAATTAGTTATATACATACACAAATAAAGCTATATTGGAATGATACCTATGAAAAGGAAGGCTAGAGATTTTTAATTCTCTATGCTTTCTGATCCTTGGATAATAACCATAGTTTCATTTCATGGGAACCTCCCTTTTCTCCCCTAAGCAGAATACCAGCCAATATTGTGACCTTTCCCACTGCCAGAAATCTTGGCACTAGCTGACTCTTTCATTCCTTCCTTGTTTTCTAAGAAGTTGGTGCTCTCAGAGGGCTGCTTAAACAAGACACCGTCCTTCCTCTTAGGTGGCTTACTTTCCAGTAAGGGTATATAAACAAGAGAAGGAGCAATCACAATACAACGTGGTAGTGTCGATTTCTGGAAAATGCATTTGAAGGCCTGATGGTGTTAAATTCCAGAGGACTTCTATTGCACCGTAGCATATCGAAATGATTAAGAAAGTGCTGTTAAAAGCAGCATAAAACCTGGAAGTTTTAAGTAGACAAGATATACACTATGAAATATCATGTTCTGAATAATTCTATAGATATGTGGTCAGAGTGAAAAGGACATAATTAACAAGTAGAAGACTCTTTTGTGGTTTATACAGAAAAAAAATTAAAGCTATTGGGTCCATAAGTATGGACAAGAGCTATCTGATTCACAGGTATTTGAAGGATCAAGAGTGAAAGATAGTGTTAATAGAATTCAATTTAGTGTAGAAAATTTACTACTATATATTTTTAGTGGCCAAGAAACAAATCTATGCCACTTATGAGGTCATTATTTAATCTGAGCTGAAAAATTAACAGATGAATTCAAGGCAACTCTAAAACTTCCCATATGATTGATTGAAAAATTTGCTATAAAAGCAGATGTTTCAACTGGAAAAGTTTCTTTCACAGCTTGGTCTCTGGGTTTTATAACTGTCAACCAATTTCAGGAAAAATATTACAATGTGTTTGAGCAAATGGGACTCTATTACAGACTTTTTTCAGTTAATTCCTAAAAGGTGTTTAAAAATATTAAAGGAAGTTATATTTATTTTTTCACTAAGATTATTATGGATTCCTTTAAATATTCTATCATATTTTCCTATTAGAAAGAAAAATGCATAGAACATCATTGCATCAGTGAAAAGTTGCAATTCTTTCCTTTCTACTAATCAGAAACTCACCATTTGTAAAATTAGGATATTCTTAAATTTTTAACATCAATAAATTTAACACCTCGCAGTTCCATTTAACATGATGATGTAATTCAAGTCTTAATTTTGAGTACATAATAAACTCCTATTAGATTTTCACATTTAAAGATTTTGAGACATTTTAATAAACAAAAATTTGTTGTTTTAGTAGACTTTTGGTGGCATCAAGACTAATAAGTCCCCTAAATTCATCTGAATTAATTTGGAAAAAAAGAGGACTATTTAACTCCATAAAGATATTCAATAGGATTTTCTATTTGTTTTTTGGTAAACATAGACATTTTTTTCCCCTCAAACCTGCTTCTCCTGGGTCTTATGTTTCAATGCATGAAATTGTCATCCTGCCAGTTTAGCTAAAAACCACAAACTATGTTTTGATTTCTTTCTCTCTTTATTCCACCCACATTTACTTAGTTTTTACTCATACTAATTCTACTTTTACAGATCTTGCTTGCCTTTTTATTTTTAATCTGAAAATCTACAGAATTATTGAAGTAGCCTTTTAACTCAACTTCCTACCTTTGGATTTTTACTTATACAATCCATTCCACATAATGCTGCCAGATTAGTTTTTTGCCAGTACACAAAACTAATGCTGATCTTTAGTTCCTACAACTTCCTGCTGTCAGTTCGGTATTTGGAGCTCATAATAATCTGAAGGACCTATTCACAATATAGCTCTCTAGAATTATTTTCCACTACTACCTTTTACATACCATAAGCTCCTAGGTCCTTTAACTTTTCATATCCATGATGTTTCCTTTATCTAGGATTTATTTATATCAACCTCAATATGTTTAAATGAATTTGCCTCACCTGTAAGACTCAGCTCAGATTCTGAATCCTTCACAAAAGCCTTCACCCGTATCCATCTTATTAATTCTCACAGTACCATACTTACATGTACCCCCCACTTTGTATAATTTTCATCATGTATTTAATTTTTCATTTATACTTGATAGATTTCAAGCTCCTTTTGAACCGGATTTATAGGTGCTTTATCTTGTTATATCCCACACTTCCAATGTCCAGTATTCACTGAATTATTTAATCTGGTTGTAATGTTGAAAACCTTGAAAATTCAGGTGTAAGATATGTGAAGGAAGGCAATTTACCCTCCTTTGGATAATATTATGCATTTGTAAGTCTAAAGAGGAGAATTGAATTCAGTAATCCCCAAATTACGGTCATAAAGTTGAAAGTATAACAGAATTTACTAAAACTCTTTACATTATATCTTATGTGGTAATTGACTAATTTCTCAATATTAAGAATTCCATATAGGGGGCACATTGTCTGTGTCTGCCTCTGGTGATTTGATCTTGGCTTTTCCATAGGAAACATTCAATATAGGAAACAGTAGAGACGATTACTGCACACTGCCCTCTGGTGAGCCACAAAGGTAATCTGGAGGGGAAAATTCAGAGTTGAGAGTATAACTCACTCTCGATGCCCAGGGTGCCAGATGGTGCCAAAGAATGATGTCACATTTTGAGATGTGATCACTTCTCTCAATTGTGCTCTCCTAAGTGTTCCAATTCTTTCCATGTAGGTCATCAAACGGCCATCAGCTGGTAACACTTTCCTCTTTATTTAGCCAAAAATGGACACAGGATAGTTGTAATGAGTCTTACTAACCCAATCTTAAAAAATATATTACTATTACTTCCACCATGACATTTCCCTGCATCTTCATATATCCCCCAAGCACTGCATGAAAACAATAGTAAAAAAATACCCTCTTCATTTTGCAGGAAAAATAGACTCTTAGTAATTGACATGCTAAATTCTCCTACATCCACATTAACAAGTCTTGTTTCATGTATAAAAATATAGAGCTTTCTCATTCTTAAAGAGAATGCCAAGAACAAAATAACCAATCTAATAGCATTAGATGTACTGTTTGACTTGGAAGAACCACAAGTGTATCTAGCTTTTGACAATATTAAAAGTGCCATATTGCTGGGTGATGTTATTCATGTATCCATTGGCACCTGACCAAATACCATCCATTATTAAATCAATAATTTAAAGCTTCAGAATAGACATGGAACTGTTCATAACTCATATTCTGGGAGGTATACAAATAACCCAGTGTCTAATGAGGCATTATTGGCTTCTGTACTCAATTCTATGTAACCTTTGGGAAACTACATTTTGAAGGAATGATACCCAGAATTAGTGTTCTTCAAATAAATAGAAATATTATTTACGAAGAAAAAAATGACTTGTAAAAACATGGGATAAGTGGCTTCTAGTTATTTAATGGAGTGCTATTGCAAGAAAAAAAGGCCACTGTAATAAAAATTTTGACTGATCTTGCTTCAGAAGGGTCTAACCTTCTAAAATAGAAATGTAATTTTCCTTATGTTCTTTATTATGTATTAAAAGTTCAAATTATACTAGAAATAAAATCTTTTACTCTCAATCTTTTATTTTTCTGAGGCTGTTTACATGCAAACTCAGTAAACTCTTTTTCATTTATTATTAATTTATTTTACTTTCAAATAAGAACGCCTTATGTGGGAGGTTTAACATTGGTTTCTGCTGGGTTGTTGTTTAAGTGTAGGTAAGTAGATCCTAAATTCAGAGAGAAGTTTATATAAAAAACATGTAAACATCTTTAACCTCCAAAATTCTGTTTCCAATGATATTTTAATTTGCAATTTCCTCATGACATCTGATGTTGAACATCTTTTCATTAGCTTATTAACCATTTGTACAGTTTCGTTGGTAAGGTGTGGGTTAGGTTTTTGGCCCACTTTTCCTGTTGTTCATTTTATTATTGTTGAGTTTTAAGAGTTTTTGTGTATTTTGGCCGAAAGTAATTTATCAGAAGTGTTGGGGGTTTTTTGCAAGTATTTTCTACCAGACTCTAGTGTGTCTTCTCATTTACTTGACATTGTCTTTCACAGGACAGAAGTTTTTAATTTTCATGGAAGTCTAGATTCTCGATCATTTTTCATGAATTGTATATTTGCTATTTTATCTGAAAAGTCAAAACCCGAGGTCACTTATGTCATCTTCTAGAAGTTCATAGTTTTGCATTTTATATTTAGGTCCGTGATCTATTTTGAGGTTTTTTTTGTGGTGTGTGTGTGTGTGTGTGTGTGAAACTGATTCAATTTTTGCATGTGAATATCCAATTGTTCCAGCAAAATTTGTTCAAAAGACTATCTTTGCTCCATTGTATTGCCTTTCATTCTGTCAAAGATCAGTTGACTATATTGATGTGAGTTTTTTTTCTGGGCTCTCTATTCTGTTATATTGGCCTATTTGTCTCTTCTTTCACCAACACTACACTGTTTTTATTATAGCTTTATAGTAAGTCTTGAAATTAGGTAGTATTATCCTCTGACTTTGTTCTTCTCCATAATACAAAGTTGGTTATTCTAGGTACTTTGCCGCTTCACAAAATAACTACCTCTAATTTGATTGGAATTGCATTGAGTCTATAGATCAAATTGGGAAGAACTGACATCTTGACAATATTGAATCTTTCTACCCATGAGCATCTAATACCTCTTCATGTACTTAGTTCTTATTTGATATCTTTTATCAGTTTCATAGAGCTCTTCATATAGATCTTATGCATATTCTATTAGATTTATACCTAAATATTTCATATTTGGGTGTGCTAATATAAATGCTCATCTATTTTTTAATCTCAGATTCAATTTTTCATTGCTGGTATATAGGAAAGCAATTAACTTTTTGTATATTGATCTTGTATCTTATAACCTTGCTGTAATCACTATTGATTCCAGGACTTTTTTGATTGATTCATCCAGATTTTCATAAATAATCATTTCATTTGCAAAGAAAGACAGTTTTATTTCTTTCTTCCTAATCTGTATACCTTTATTTCCTTTTCTTGTCCTATTACATTAGCTAAAACTTCCAGTATCATATTACAAAGCAGTGGTGAGAGGGGACATCTTTACCTTATTTCTGATCTTAGCAGGAAAGCTTTGAGTCTCTCACTATTTAGTATAATGCTATTTGGGAAAGTGTTGAAGCATGTATTTTAAGGAAGTAAAACTGAAGATAGATAAATGACTTAAAAATTCATTCAGAAAATTGAAGTACCTGTATTGGGCCTAAATATTAGGAGAAAGGAAAAGATATAGCTGATTATTTAGAAAGTCAAGTGATCAGAATTTGGAAAACATGGACAATGAAAGAAAAAGAAGTATAAGGAAGTTCTGAGTATTCTAGCTGGGTGATCAGGTACCACTATCAAGGAGACATAATATAGAAGAAAGAGCAAGCTTGCAGATAGAAATAATGTGTGTCCTTTGAGATATGTTGATATGTTGAGTCAGAAGAAAATATCTAGCAGGCAATAAATATATGAATGTAAGGATAGGGAAAGTAGTCTGAACTGAGTATATAGATTCTAATGTTACTACCTAGTCTGTCATTAATTCAAAACTGTATAAAAATGCAATACGAGGAATAAAAGTGTAATTTTAGAAATCTTTTGGGGGTCTAGTTTTTATATAGAGATAGGGTAAAAAGAAACAAATTTTGCCTAGCCAGGTTGGCTCAGTGGTTGAGCGTCGACCTATGAACCAGGAGGTCATGGTTCAGTTCCCGGTAAGGATACATGCCCTGGTTGTGGGCTCAATCCCCAATAAGGAGCGTGCAGGAGGCAGTCAATCAATGATTCTCTCTCCTCATTCATGTTTCTATCTTTTCCTCTCCCTTTCTCTCAAAATATTTTTTTTAAAAAGAAACACGTTTTCTCATTTATTTAGGGAATACTTAATGTTTCTTATATTAATGACATTGTTTTAGATGTTGTGAATTCAAAAATGAAACGATCCATGTCTTCAAATAGGTTACAATATATTGAGCAAAAGGAACTAGTAAATTATTATACTATAGCTTAAGAATGGGTATAATAATGACATAAATAATTAGTAATCAGGCTTCAGAGAATGGGCAACTACATATCTTGGAAATTTCAGAGTGTTCCCAGGAGAAAGAATATGCCTGGAAGAGGAGAGAGCGTGTTCAAAGGCACAAAGATGAGAATGCTTCAGCCACTAGAGAAAACTGCCAGTGGTTTAGTGTGCTAGATGTAGAGATGTATCATCAGATTCTCCTTCAAGGAGGACTTCCTACCCATCTGCAGGAAGTACAGTCATCATTCTACAGCTCTCTGCTCTTTTAGGATCTGCACTGGTACAAAAAGCTGTCTATCCAAAGGTCATATCCTTCACAGGGTAATCTGCTTCTGGTGACTGAGAGAAGTGGTAATACAAAGGTCTGGTCATTTTGACCTGATGTGGGATTCTGGATGACATGCTTGTTCCAGAGCTTTCTGCTGGGTCAGCTGAAACTCTCTTCTGCCTACATCACTGTTCAAGGTATCCCTCTGCCCAATCCTGCTTCCTGTTCCCTTCCTATAAAAGGTTTGATCCCTACAGGCATCTTGCATGCTAAATCCTGTCTCAGATTCTGCTTCCTGGCATAGGTGATAAGATAGGATTTTGGGACTGTCAGTCACTATCTCTTTATTGAAATTGACAGTCTCAAATGTATGAGTCATTCATTGCCTGTTGGCAATAAAAACTTTATCACTGGTGATACCTGGAGCACACACCTCCCCTGGCACAAGTAGTGGTTTAATTGTTAAGACGTTCATTGTTGGTAAAGTGGCCAAATGGATCAGACATTTAAGATGTATGGAGCATATGATAGCGATAAAGTTAATGAGATTAGATGGCTATTGCTAAGCAGTTATTGATGCTGCACAGAAGAATAATGAACAATTCAGAGTGAACAACAAGCAATTAAAAGCTAACTGGTAAGTCAAGGGGGCATCATTGGTTACAAAAAAAAGAGCTTTCATTTCCTGCCAGGGGGAGATGATTGTAAGCTGAGGACCATGACCAAGATTTTATAGTTTGAGTGGCTGAATTTCAAAGATGATAAAGTGCCAACCAAGACAGATAGACTATGTTAAGCAAAGTTGAAATGCTAGGACTGCCATGGCAGAATGAAGGAGAAGTGAAAAACTCAAGACATGCTGGAATGGATATGCAAATATGGCTGGCAGGTGGTGAGATGAACATGTTCCATGGGAAGACCCAGAGGACAATTTACTAAGGGCATAAGGAATGTGCTGGTTAGAGAAACACCAGTATCACCAAACAATAGATTCGTGGTGCTCTGTAGGCCAGAGATGACAGTAGCAGACTTGACTCAAAGGAGATGATAGAACCCTGAAATGATAGAGGCCAAGTTGTGGCACTTATCTGCCAGAAGCCACGGGTTTTCAATTATTTCAGTGACCAATAAGCTGGGAATGGCAACCAACACTCAAGAAGTCATGGAAGAAGTTAATAGAATGTGGCAAAATAGATAGGCGGTGAAAACGGGATCATTCAGCATGTCTCAGCAGAAGAAATCAAGGATGGATAACTGGGAGGCTGAGTGCCCACAACAATAAATGTGGTACAGTCCTTTGCCCAGTTTATGGAGCAAATTTTCAGACCCAGAATCCATCAATTAAAGGGGCTATGTGATGTCATAGCAAGTACACCTGGTTATGATTCCCACAGTCCTTCCCAGAAGAGACTAAAGGACATTTACTCAGGTGATGTGCGTCCAAACATTTCAAAAATAGTTGGACACTGAGCCATGGTTGATACTGTTATGAGGAAACTGAACACATCATCGGGACCTCCAGTTAAAGTGGGAGCATATGTAAGCCAATTAAAAAATGGAGTTCTGTTCAAGGCTTAGCTTACTGTGGATGCACTGGTTGCAACAGAGACAACATGGCCTGCAAAGCCGAAAATAGTAACTATCTGATTCCTTACAGAAAAAGTTTGCCGATGTTGGATCTAAAACATGCAGGGGTGGTGGGTCCCATCATATCTCTACTTGATTCACTTGTCTGGATCCTGCAGGAACCGGATGAATAAAGAATAGTCTGAAAAGCCATAGAATCAGAAGAGAATAATTTTGTTGCATTTGATGGGGAACCAATTTCAATAAAGAGATAGTGACTGACAATCTCAAATGTATGTGTATTTTAGTGAATACATGTAATTGGGTGACATATACACCTTATGTGTAGTGATTGTTAAGCATATTCATGTCGCTACAGATTGATAACAATAAATCTTTATGCTACTATTATAAACTTGAGGAAAATGTTGCCTATGCAAGAGGTAATTGCATGGTGATCAAGGATTCATAGCATTTTTACTGGAAAGCAAAGTTCATAGCATTTTTCACACTCCTTATAACAGGACTCATATAATCCATATTTTACTCAGGAGCCTGATTATAAATATTTCCATAAAAGCCTAGATATGGGCCATCTCATAAACCTAATTTTACTTAAAAATAACTTCATTTTAAATGTAAAAGCTAATTTTATTGTCACAGTCTTTAGGCATTATTATTTAAATGCATCATTGATGTTTGTTGCATTATAAATTTTGGTAGAAAAATTAGACAAATTATTATATGATACTGCAGTTTAAGCCACACATCTTTAAGCAAATATTCTGATAAAGGTATATTAATAACAGGCAAAACAATGTCTTAGCTGTTAGTGAATCTCCCTTTCCATCCCCCCAGCCCCCCGCTTAAAAAATTAAGGGACAGAGAAACTAAGATGGCGGCATAGATAAACACCGGGAAATTGCTGCCGCTCACAACAATGGAATAATACCTCAGAAACACAATACGGACATCATCCAGAACCACAGGAAGCCTGGCTGACTGTAAATTCTACAACTAGAAGGAAAGAAAAGCACACTGAGAGCAAGAGAAGCTGCAGAAGAGAAGCGCAGAGGTACAGGGCTCGCGCGCGCGGAAAGGGGCTGGCACCCGAGGACGCGGCGGTCTTTTTGAATCCGGAGGGAGTCACAAGCTCCCGACGGCTCTGAACTCCGGTTCCGGGAAGTCTCTGGGGACCCAGGACTCATGCGGGGAGAAACTGGACTGTCTGGCAGCAGGCGAT
>NW_006286980.1:710374-710803 GCF_000327345.1 Myotis davidii | reverse complement strand
AAAAACAACAACAACAAACCAGCAGGTTTGTGGCTCATTGCCAGAAACAGCTTTAGACCCTACAGATTTGATACACTGTCTTTATATACGTATGACTATGCTCTCAAACTTAGAAAACAGTTACAAAAATTGACTAGTCTTTATTTATAATTTAAATTGTAAGCCAGTTACTCCTGCCTTGGCAATATAATATGCAGGCAGAGTCAGTCTCCAATACGGATAACTTTCTTCCCTCCCTCCTTCCCTCCTTCCCTCCTTCTTACCCAGGCTTCTTGATGTTCAAGCTGCAGTTCAGATTTCTGTCAGGAGCTGACACCAAATTCCTCCACAAGTAAGTTTATTCTAAGAGTGAAAAATATAATACTCTCCCTTAAAATTCAGCCTATAAATCTATGCATGGAATGACTATTCTGAATGAAAAGTAAGGAA
>NW_006286980.1:706109-710346 GCF_000327345.1 Myotis davidii | reverse complement strand
AGACACACAGAGAGAAACATTGATGTGAGAGAGACACATCAATTAGTTACCTTCTGCACGTGCCCCAAGTAGGGCCAGGGATTGAGCTTGGAACCAAGGTATGTGCCCTTGACAGGAATGGACCCTGGGACCCATCAGTCTGTGGGCTGATGCTCTCTCCCCTGAGCCAAACTGGCTAGGGCAGAATAACTTTCTTTCTGATGTTTGGATGATTTTTCCCCCTATGTCCAATTAAAGTTAGACACAACAACACAACATTCTCTTTATCATTACAGTCATTGAATATCCAAAACGTAAAGAAAGAGAAATAAATAGAAGGGGCTTCCACTGTTCATATGTAATACTTTGCTTTTTCTGGTCAACTTAAAAGAGTGGACTCTCAGGAGAATGTTGTTTGGGGTTTGACTGTGTTCTCTCAAATTCCACTTTTTCAAAATTCAGAGTTTTCTTATGATGCATTAATTTTGTGGTGCACCAGGAATCTTTAAAAAGCTTAATTCAAACTCAGCTTATCTTAATTGTAGAAGCTCTTGCCTGGCTTTCTACTCAGAGTACTGTTTGCTCCATCTGCAAAAGTGATAGAGTAATGTTTAAGGAAGCAATATGATCATTTAATATAGATGCTATATTTTTAAAACCTAGCTTACTTTTTGATTTTTAAATATGCATCATAAAAAGTAGGTTATTAATAGATATGACATTCAATTATGCATTGAGAATTATGTAATTTAGGTGTAAGAGTTAGCCCCCACCCCCCCAAAAAAAAATCCCAGCTTCAATTTTTTTAACTTTTTTATTTTATTTTTAAAAAATCTTTATTGTTGAAAGTATTACATATGTCCCCCTTTTTCTCCATTGGCCCCTTGTAGCTCACCAGCATTCCTTTTTAATATCCTTAGAAAGCTTAATTCCACAGATACAAGTTAAATATTTAAGGATATAATGAAAAGTCAAGGAAATAGAGTATACACATGTGCTTTCTATTTATAGTCACCACATTTTTGAGTTATTATTTGGAGATCATCGTTAAAGGCTGATCATGTAAATTAATTTTGTAAATTTATTGTAATGATTAAATAGATGACATGATGGCTTGTCTTGTTTCTCTTTCTGGCTTGAGTCCTCTTTTGTTTATTAGCTCTTGAAATAATAATAGAAGCAGTTCATATTTTCAAAGACTTAGGGAGTGATTCTTGCCCAGTTATGAATCAAGATAAACTATACAAACCAAACAGTGATCAATGACAGTTTACAAACATGAATTTTATTTATTAGCAAAATCACAGGTGTTAATGAAAGATAATGATAGTGGAAGCTCTTTTTTGTGTGGTTATTTTTGGAATGCAGACTTTCTGATGAAATAACAGGTGAATTCTTGACTACCGCAACTGAGGATCTTTAGGGGATCCAGTAAATTAAATAACATGCATACGCACGTTTATATGATATCAAGTACACTAAGTATTGTGAGGTAAAGTATAACAATAACACATGCAAGCTGACTTAAAAATATTCAATACCAGTGAGGTTCAGTAGCAGAAAAATCAGACTCTATGTTGATTTGATTTGAAGGCTCACATAACTGAACCATCCAGTACAGGAAAAGGAGGGTCTAAAAAGGTGCTTATTTAAAACTTTCAGTTTGTTCGTTACATCCTTTTGCCTTTATGCTGTTATAAACCTTTTTTATTGAGCAGCATCCAGCTCCACGTTTCTTTCATTTGCTTGGTCACACGATGACTGCCTTTAGCAACAAGGACCATGTGTTTTCTCATTCACATCCAGGGGTAGGAAGGGAGCCAATTTGGGAGCAAAAGCCCTGTGATTGGTGCCATTTCTTGTAATCAGGGTTACACCATAAATCTAGTGTTAGGCTATCTTGATTGGATTAATTTTGGGATGAGGGTGAATTAACGCCATGCAGACTTTTCAGGTGTGTCTTGTACAATGTGGGAAGAATGAAATAAACGTGGGAAAGGCAAGTGTACACTACAATAATTTTAAAAGCATTTAAATATATAAACATATTGTTTTGCTTGTTGGAATAAAAAACAAAACTAACTTCAAGCATTTATAATAAAGACTCTAACTCCATTTTCTACTTTAATTTTTTTTCATTCAACTTTATATTAGTTGCAGGTGTACAACATAGTGGCCAAACAACTACATAATTTACAGAAGGGGTCCTCAAACTTTTTAAACAGGGGGCCAGTTCACTGTCCCTCAGACTGTTGGAGGGCCGGACTATAGTTTAAAAAAAACTATGAACAAATTCCTATGCACACTGCACATATTTTATTTTGAAGTAAAAAAAAAACAAAACGGGAACAAATACAATATTTGTATTTGCATGTGGCCCGCGGGCCGTAGTTTGAGGACCCCTGATTTACAGAGTGATCCCCTGATAATTCTAGTACCCACCTGGCATCATACACACAGTTATTACAATACTAGAGGCCTGATGCATGAAGATTCATGCAAGAATAGGCTTTCCTTCCCCTGGCTGCAGGCACCGGCTTGCTTCCCACTGGCATCCGGGACCCGGGCCTTCACTCTGGCTGCCGCCTTCCACTTTCGCTCCAGGCCAGAGCTGCCTTCCGCCTTTGCTCTGGCCCTGCCGCCCTCCTGTAGCTCCCATCACTCCCCCTCCACCCCTCATAGCAAGTGCTCCCTGGCCCGGCTGCCACCATCTTTGTTATGTCAATTTGCATATTCCCTCCTTATTGGGTATGGGCACTGCCATCTTTGTCGCGAAGTGATGGCCAATTTGCATATTCTGTCATTATTAGCTAGGCTTATTTACCATATTCCCTATACTGTGCTTTATATCACATGACTATTTTGTAGCTACCAATTTTTACTTCTTAATCCCTTTACCTTTTCACTCAGCTTCCCAACACCCCTCTCATCCGGCAACCCTGTTTGTTCTCTGTATCTATGAATCTGTTCCTGTTTTGTTTGTTATTTTATTTTGTTCTTTAGATTCCACATATAAGTGAAATCATATGGTACTTGTCTTTCTCTCACTGACTTTTTCAACTTGCATAATATCCTGTAGGTCCACCCATGCAGTCACAAATGGCAAGATTCCGTTTGTTTTTTGTTTGTGTTTTTTTTAATGGATGAGTAATATTCCATTGTATACACATGCATCATCTTTAATCATCGCTTGATGGACACTTGGGTTGCTTCTATATCTTGGTTATTGTATGTAATGTTGCAATGAACATAGGGATGTTTCAAATTAGTGTTTTGGATTTGTTTGAATATATACCCAGAGGTGGTGTTGCTGGATCATAAGATAGTTCTATTTTTAATTTTTTGTGGTAATTACACACTGCTTCATAGTGCCTGCACCAATTTGCAATCCCACCACCAGGGCATGAGAGTCCATTTTCTCTACGTCCTCACCAACACTTATTGTTTCTTGATTTATTGCTGATAGGCATTCTGAAAGGTGTGAAGTGATATCTCCTTGTGGTTTTAATTTGCCTTTCTTTGATGATTAGTGACATTGAGCATCTTTTGATTTGTCTATTGGCCATCTGTATGTCTGACTCCATTTTTGATGTTGAGCTATTGACAACTTTCAAGCCCTAACCCTCTCTCATTCTCTCTTGTTCCACATCTGGGCCAAATGACAAGAAAGCCTGGGTGATCCTTTCTTTGGTGCTGTGGGAAATTCAACTATGCAAGCCTTGCTACTGTGTAGGAATTTTACTACTAGCTCCAAGGCCCAAAGGCCAGTGTCTCCCACCCCTCTCCCCCACATCTCAAGCCATTTGGACCTGTTTGAGAAGTCTGCCTGCTCTTTCTAGAAAGCTTCATTATGTGAGTAACAAATCTTATACTTCTTGGTACATATGTGGCATCAGGAATCCTGATCTGAATCACCGTTTGGGTGGGTATCCATCTTATTTCTGTGGGTGACAGCAACAACAAATAAACTACACAATAAGTTTATTTATTTTATTTTATTTTTTTAAAATATTGCCATTTTTTAAAAAATATATATTTTATTGATTTTTTACATAGAGGAAGGGAGAGGGATAGAGAGTTAGAAACATCGATGAGAGAGAAGCATCTATCAGCTGCCTCCTGTACACCTCCTGGGGATGTGCCTGCAACCAAGATATACACCCTTGACCGGAATCGAACCTGGGACCCTTCAGTCCACAGGCCAATGCTCTGTCTAGTGAGCCAAACCGTGCCACAATAAGTTTAATTAACATCCATC
>NW_006286980.1:704160-706042 GCF_000327345.1 Myotis davidii | reverse complement strand
TCTTTCCCCCCAGTTTCAGTGAGAAGTATTTGACATACATTACTCTATCAGTTTAAGGCATACAGCATAATGGTTTGATTTATTTATACTGTAAAATGATTATCATAATAGATCAGCTAATATCCATCTTATATAGATGCAATAAAGAAAAAAATTCTCTTTATGATAAAAACTGTTAGAATTTATTCTCTTACCAACTTTCATATATATCATATAGCAGTGTTAGCTATAGTCATCTTATTGTACATTACATCCTAGTACTTAGTCATCCTAAAACTGAAAGTTTGTACCTCTTGATTACCTTTCTCTAATTCCCCCTCCCCTCAATCTCTGTCTCTAGTAACCACAAGTCAGATTTCTTTTTCTCTATTTTTTTTTTAGATTTCGCATATAAGATAATCAATATTTGTCTTTCTCTGTCTGACTTATTTCATTTAGTATAACGCCACCTATGTACATGCAAATGGTATGATTTCCTCTTTTATAATGGCTGAATAATATCCATTGTATGTATATGCATCATGACTTCCTTATCTATTCCTTAGCTAGCATTTATCTCCTGTCTTTTTGACAATGGTCAAACAGGTTTGAGGTGCTATCTCATTTTGGTTTTAATTTGCATTTCCCTAATGACTATCAATGTTGAGTATCTTTTCATGTACTAGTACCTGTTGGCCTTTTATACAGTATGTCTTCTTTGGAGAAATGTCTATTCAGGTCCTTTGTCCATTTTTAAGTTGGGTTATTTGTTGTTTTCTTTTTATTGAGTTATGTGAGTTCTTAATATATTTTGGATATTAATCCCTTATCAAATACATGGTTTGTAAATATTTTTTCTCCATTTTGTTGATTGCCTTTTTACTTTATTAATGGTTTCTTTTGCGGTGTAGAAGCTTTTTAGTTTGATGTAGGCTTATTTTTTTATTTTGTTGCTTGTGCTGTTAGTGTATCCAAAAAATCATTACTAAAACCCATGTCAAGGAGCTTTTATTCTTATGTTTTCTCCTAGGAGTTCCATAGTTTCAGGTCTTACATGGAAGTTTTTAATCCATTTTGAGTTCATTTTTGTGAGTGGTGTAAGATATAGGTCCAGTTTATTTTACGTGTGAATATTCAATTATCCCAGAACCATTTATCGAAGAAACTGTCTTTTCCCTGTTGGGTATTCTTGGCTCCATTGTCAAATGTTAATTGACCATATATACTTGGTTTTATTTCAGGGCTCTCTAATCTGTTCCACTAGTCATTTGTGTTTATGTCAGTACCATACTGTTTTAATGACTAAAACTTTATATAATAGCTTGAAATCAGGAAGTGTGATACTTCCTGCTTTGTTCTTCTTTCTTAGTATTTCTTTGGTTATTCGAGGTATTATGTGGTTCCATGTAAATCTTGAGTCTTTTCTAGTTCTGTAAAAAATGCCATTAAAATCTTGTAGGGATTGCACTGAATCTATAGATGGCTTTTGGTAGTATTGACATTTTAACAATATTAATTCTTCCAAACCATGAACACAGGATACCTTTCCATTTATTCGTGTGGTCTTTGTTTATCTTTTCAAAGAACCAACTCTTAGTTTGGTTAATCTTTTCTATTGTTTTTTGTACTGTCATTTATTTCTGTTCTGATCTTTATTATTTGCGTCCTTCTGATCACTCTGTGCTTTTCTTATTGCTCTCTTTCTAATTCTTTAAGTTGTAGAGTTAGATGATTTAGTACAATTTTTTCTTGTTTTTTTAGGTAGGCCTGAAAAGCTATAAACTCCCCTCTCAGGACTGCTTTCACTGTGTCCCATAGATTTTGGATTATTGTGTTTTCATTGTCATTTCCAGGGTGTTTTTAATTTCTTCTTGGATCTCTTTGGTAACTCAATCATTGTTTG
>NW_006286980.1:702848-703369 GCF_000327345.1 Myotis davidii | reverse complement strand
TGACACACATTGGCAATTTAAAAATAAACATTGACTCATGCATGCACAATACATATAAAGCTCTTGCTGGCACCAAGAGCACGTGTGTGTTTTGATCTGTCATTGTCGATCATGAATTTGGTTGTTTTTGTTGCATTTGTTGGGAAAGTTCTTCTTGGAGGGGATTTCCAACAATGTCTCAGTGTTGTGCTGCATGCTATGCATTTGGCCATAGTACAAATGAGTTTAAAGGGATGTTTCAAACAGTCGACTCTTAAAACAAATATGAGATCAGAGGATTTTGCTTATAGTGAATGGTTAGTAAAACTTGATAGCAGTTTTCATTTTGGAACGGATATTATTGAAATCCCCTGTGAAATGATTTGTAATGGATCTATTATTGAAGCTACCTTTGGAAATTGTGTATCTCTAGATAATATTAAAAATATATCTAAACATGTGATTCTTTGTCCTAAAAATGAGCACGTTCATAAATTAAATGAAGAAATTTTGGATATACTCGATGGAGATTTTCCACATCT
>NW_006286980.1:695105-702444 GCF_000327345.1 Myotis davidii | reverse complement strand
GGCACTCTGAAAGTGTTTTTACTCTTAATGTGGTATACAAGGAGATATTAGAATAAGTTTAATCAATTTATTAGTCATTGCTTTTATCAATGTTGTTTTTATATCTTTTTGTTTTTTATATCGCTTTTGTTTTAGTGTTGTTTTTGTTTTTATATCATGTCTTTGTTGTTATATCATGTTGTTATTGTTTATTTATTAATCAATTTATATATTATTTTCATATACATTTTACTAATTTTCTTTTATCTCTAACACTTCTATTATAGAAAAAGGGCGAATAGCCATATTAACATATTTCTTCTAATTAATTTCCTTCCAATGTGCACGAATCTGTGCACTGGGCCACTAGTATTGTATAATTCCCTTCACATGAAATATCCAGAATACACAACTCTACCTTGATATAAAGTGGATTATTAGTTGCCTAGGAATGAAGTAGAGGATGGGAGGAATGGGGGTGACTGACAAAGTATATAAGGTTTCATTTTGGGGTGATAAAAGTATTCTAAAATTGATTGTTGTGACAGTTGCAGGACTCTGTGACTATATTAAAACAATTGAATTGTACATTCAATAAAAAAAAGGCACAGATTATTGTGGGAGGGGAGGAAGACTTCATGGACTGGGCAGGATTTGAATGCACTGATAAACAAGTGATGGGAAAAGCAGAGGCAGTGTGTTATAGTGAATAAACAAACCTGTCGGGCAGACTTGGCTTTGAATCCTGCTTGCCATTTGGTCAAATTACTCTCCCTTATGTTTGTATCCTCATCTAAACAAGTGAATACATTTATATACTTATTTTTGAGAATTATGGTGGTGACAAATTAGGTAATGGATTTATGTGCTAATGCCTGGCTCATAGCAAATGCTTGGTAAATATTATCTTTTACTATTATAATAAATCTGTTTAATAATACTTAATATTGGATTAGGTGGGACAAAATGAGCATGCAGATATATTAGTGGAAACACCCAGAAACTCATCTGAAGTTTCCAGCAGAAAGTGATAGGAGACACATAATAATATAAACGTAATTGTACTCAGTTTAAAAAGCATTTATTGTATACCTTTCTTCTAACCACTAGACACTGTGCTAGACTACTGGATATCCAAATACAAGTGAGAAGTAGATTGCTGTATATAGAAATGAGACGTGGTCTTTGACTTGTGGTCTAGTAGATGGGTAAACATATATGTCTAAGAAAGCATAATATTTCCTGTAATAGAAATCTGTTTGCTATGTACACAAAATAGGAGGTGGGAAGGAAAAGGGGTATAGAAGAGGTGACATTTGTGTTCAACATTGAAACTGCTCACTAACCACTTGGGCCTGCCACTGGAGGATTGTAGGATTTCTTTTTTACATATGCCAGTACATAGCAGAGATTATTACTGGTTTGGCCAGATTTGTTCTATGTAAAGATGAGAAAATACTGTTCCCCAAAATGTTAAAGAATGCCTGGTATACAATTAATGTGAATATTCCAGAGACTTACTAGTATGTTCAAATTTCCCAGGTTACTTGTCTTTCTTTCTCAATAGACTTTAAATTCCAGAAAGCAGAGATCTTGAGTGGATACTGTTCACTTTGGGATTGCCACAACCTGGCTCAGGGCTGGCATATAGTATGTACTCAATAAAAAAAATGGTTCAAGGAATGTTCTCCAGATCCCTCCTATGTCAACATGGAAGAATCTTTCACAAGTGGCCTGCTAGTTGACTGTTTCTGACAGCTACTGACAATCTGAAATAGACCATAAATCTATATAACCATGCTTTCTTTCAAATAAAAGTCTTATCAGTTATGTCATTCTCTTTCTCCTGGAGAAACTATTTGCCTGGAGGTTTAGAAAAAAGAGCGTAGCTTAGCAGCTG
This sequence comes from Myotis davidii, assembly GCF_000327345.1. Lineage (NCBI taxonomy): Eukaryota > Metazoa > Chordata > Mammalia > Chiroptera > Vespertilionidae > Myotis > Myotis davidii. The sequence continues at coordinate 700,565 of NW_006286980.1, read as the reverse complement.
AAAATACACAGTCTCTGAAACAGAGATGGCATGTATGCATTGCTGTGTTCTGGAGTTGAGGACAAGAAGTCATTATAGAGCAGATTGCTTTGAAGTCACATAGTATTGGTCTGAAGAGGCTCTTGGCTTAGATGCATCCCCTGGTTGGGAGTTCAGATATTCAGAGATGAGATGGCGCAGCTGTCCAGTCAACTGTTTCTTGAGCACGTAACTACGTGTCACCCACTTAGCTCAGATGCAATTTTTATTGAGCTCTGCTTGCCGGTGGTCAGATTAGGCCTGACTCTTCCCAGGGACAATCCCATAAGGGAGCGCGCGTCATTCTGGGGATGATTTTATTTGCATGGATTAGGCATAGAAACAGGGCCTGCCACTTAGGCAGTTAACTAACAGGCAGCAGCTCCTGAATCACCCCCTTTTAGACAGCAACCCCCTGCGGACCACTGAAGCCACGAGTGCCTGGGCTGAGAGCACGGTATCCGGTACCTGCTGCTCAGCCTCAGCCTGGGGCCACGTGACTCTCATGCTTGCGTGGAGTGACGCGCGCAGCGTTGGGCGGGCCTTGGAGGAAATCAACTTCCGGGGGCAGAGGTGTTTCAAGCCGGGTGGTGTATGGGCTCCCCCAACGTGTGTGACTGGGGCCGAGGTCGCACCGACGGGTCCTGGGTCGTCCCCCGGGTGTGCACGTGCGCGTCTGTGCTGGGGGGTGGCTCACCTCACGGCGTGCTGAGCGGCGCGGCGGCGGCGGCGAGAGGGAGCAGGTAAATGGACGCTCGCCTTCTGGGTCTGGGTCCGGGAACACGGGCCGCGTGAGGCGGCTGTGCGCCCTCAAGGCCAACGCTTTCCACAGTCTACGCACAAGTACACGTGATGATGGTGTCACGGAAACTCCCACCGAACGGGGCTGGTCCTTGTCGAGTTTCCACCGGGCGCTCCTGGCGTCTGTTTCCCCTTCGACTTGGCCAAGTCCACGGGGCGAAAGGTCTGCTCCGTCCTGCAGCCACGCGTTGCAATAAAAGCGGCACTTTTCGGGGTTCAGGCAGGAGGCAGTACGTTGCCAAGTGGCGAGGCATCCTCCGTTCCCATGCGTGCGCCCCCTTTCCCCACAATAAAGATGATGCTTCCGGATGCCCCTGTTTTGCACTGCGGAGGAGAACTCGGGACATGAAGTCTATTTTGGGCTTCACTTGAAGGAGTGGCAGCTCTAGTAAAAGCCCACGGAGTGTGTTTTTGGTGGGATGATGGTGATGTTGCTGCTGCTGTAGCTACTCTCACTTGCTCCCTGGCGAGCGCTGGGGCAGAGCCTGATTTCCTGGAGGGTAAAGTGCTGGCTGCAGCTGCAGGTGACTCAGCGGCCCCTTGAGAATTCCCACTCTTTTCCTTCCCTCCCTGTCTGAACTGGGCAGACATTTATGCCACCTTCCTCTTTAAATAGCAGAGAGGTGGTCGGATGGTGGCTTTTGGAAATAGTTTGCATGTTCCGTGATGGAGTGATTGGGGGTGGGCTGACATTTTATCTTGTCACTGGGATGGGCTGACATTTCACCCAACAACATAAGGCCTAATACTCAATATGTAGTTCGCTGGGGTGACAGGGGCTGACAATAAATTATCTTTGTTCTGTGCTATAGGAGAGCTCCGCACTTCTAACCATCCCATTTGCCCTCTGCTGCAGTTTCTGTTGCAGTGAGGGTTAGGGTTAGGGCTTTACTGTACCTGTTAGGTAAATGGGAGATTTGCTGGGGGGGTGGGGGGGGGTAGAGGGCTGTGATGCCAGGGAGAGTGTACCTGTGTGGCTAGTCAGTAAATTGTGTGGTAGAAAATTACCCTGATTTACAAAGTTTGGTATCCTCCGGGCAGGCTAGGAGGTAGTTCTGTGGGCAGGGATATCTTATTGTGAACTGGTTACTTAGCAAAGCCAAATGGAATAATCATAAAGAAAACAAAAGTGATGAAAGTTACAAGTTATCTCTTAACATTTATTAAATAAAAAATGTATCTCATTGAATTGATCAGTTCAAAACCTGAGAGTTTTCTTTAATCATTTTAATATACTTAATGCCAGGCAAAAAGAAAGTGCAGAGAGTCATCACAGAGGGAACAGCACCTTTGTTGGGGGCGGGGCGGGGACAGTAAAAAAGGAAGAAAGCTGGTTACAAATTTATTTAGCTGGTTGTAGCTAAAGTGGACAAATAGGAATTTGCCTAATAGACATTTTATCTTGTACCTCTAGCTGTAGATGTAAGATTTGTATATAGGATTGTTATGAATAAAAAAAGCTATTTGAAGGTTTATTGTCTTTTGATAGCAGAGGTTGGGCGGGGAGTGCATTGTGGTGGACAAGACCTTTTCCAATAGTAAATTGGGAGGGGAGTGTTTAGGTAAGTTGTTTCCAAAATATAGCTCATGATTACAGTGCTCAACCTATTCCTTGTGACTTTTGGCTTCTTGAAAGCTCATCAAATTTTGTCATTTTGCTGTCCCAATAATGAGAACTTTAAAAAGGCACTTCTCTTTACATTAACTCTTTGTATCAATATCTGTTTTCCCCACTCAAATGAACATTAAATCTTTATGTGTAACTCTGATAATATTTTTTTAATTGATTCTTTGAAATGTGGCTTTTCTGTTAGTGTATGAAATTTTCTTCAGATTTTTAAAGATTGCCTCCTTGTTTCATTTGATGTTCTTGGAATTTGTCTCCCAGGCAATTTATTGTGATAGATTTTGGAGAAAAATGTGATAGTCAGTATCATTGACTTTTTTTGGCATCATGTTAAGGTAGAATCCTAGAATTTCAGAAAGTCAGAGTTCCCTAGATTCTATATAGTTTATTTTACAGGTTTAGAGTCTGGAATAGTTAAATGACTTCTTTACCATTAAGCAAAATTTTATCGTTAAGCAAACTAATGAATCAATATGAGACAATATCAGTTATTGCTAAAATGTTTATCCAAGTTTATGTCCTTTTATATTTGTAATTTTAAGTTAGTGTAGACCAGTGATGGTGAACCTATGACACGCGTGTCAGAGGTGACACGCGAACTCATTTTTTTGGTTGATTTTTCTTTGTTAAATGGCATTTAAATATATAAAATAAATATCAAAAATATAAGTCTTTGTTTTACTATGGTTGCAAATATCAAAAAATTTCTGTATGTGGTACGGCACCAGAGTTAAGTTAGGGTTTTTCAAAATGCTGACACGCCGGGCTCAAAAGGTTTGCCATCACTGGTGTAGACCCTTCTTGATCTGTACCCTCTTCCTTTCCTGTCATATCCCTAATAAATGTACAAAGAGTCTTGTTGGCTATATGCCATAGAATCCTACTTAAAGAATTATGGATACATTTACTGTCAATAGCAGAGAACACAACAGTTGTTTTTTTTAAAATTTTGAAATGAGAAGAATTTTTTAAATTACAGGTTTAGTAGATGAAGATCAGTGATAGTGTTAGCTGTTTTAAAATGTAACATGTTATAATCCTAGTAAAACTGTTTTCCTTAGACAGGTATGTACACTTTAGTATTAAGATAGTACAGTCCAACACATAATAGTTAAGTAGACTGACTATATGAATGAAATAACTACTCTCTTACAAAGTGTAAAATCACTTTTTCCTGCTGTTCAGAGAAGATTGACTTATTTCCCCCTTTGCCAGCCTTACAAACATAGACCATGTGCATCTCTTACCAAAAGTAGGCCTAGATAATGGAGAGGCCAACGAAATTGCCTTTTATGTTGTGTCCAATCTTGTGGTAAAAGAAGATCTACATGATCATTTCAAGATGCTTTGGTTTTATGGGAATTCAGAACTTTTGCAATTGAACTAAAGATAGGGCTGCAGTATTATGCAAGATCCCTTAATCTGTGAATATGCTTCGGTGATAGACAGGGGTTTACCTGAATATTACTAAAAAATTACATGCTTAGACATCAGTAAAATATTGTGATTAAAGATGAGTTTAAATTTCATCATTTAAATTAAGTTACGAATTTAATAAAGACAGCTTATAAAGAGTTAATACCTTTTATTTATAGTTTGCCTAAATTGGGTCTGAAAAATGGAAAATAGGCTTGCAAAAGCTGAATGGCATTAAATGGGCCACCCTGAATCGGAAGACAAGTTGAAATGAATACTTGTGTTCTATTCTGCTGAATGGGAAAACTGTTTAATAACTGGGTTTCATGAGGCATTAGATAATTTAAGTTTCTTCTCTTGTCTGTTATGAGAAGAGACATTTTATTAATTTCTTTTTAGGACCAGTTTTGCTTAAAGTGAATGGTTTTTTAAGTGTCATTTAGTATATGTGATTTGTTTCAGTTACTATGTTAAGAATAGTTGTATAGTACCTTTGGTTGCAAGAACCTTTTTTTTTTTTAGGAGACTTTATCTTCATTGGCATACTGAGTTGATTTTCTGTATATCCAAAGCTGGGTGTTGTTGCTCTTGCTTCTTTTGTTATCAATAGGAGAAAAAAAATAATGCCACAGGATTATTATTCTCAGATTCTCAGTGTTACAGTAATGAACATAAAAGGTGACTCCCATTTGATTGATTAGAAGTGTTGTGATCACTCAGAATCTGCTCAGATTGCAAAATGTTGTTTTATTGTATAATTCCAGCATATATAATTAGAAAATCTTTTGAACAAAGTGAAATAACATATAAATAAAAATTTTGGATGGTTATTTTTCTTCTCACACAGAAGGGCCATGGATATTATCATAGTTACTTTCATCTGAGCGAAATAATTAAGCACATAGTTCACAGTGGTGAATTGGGAATCATAAGGCTGGATCTGATTCTTTAATTAGCATATACTTTGTTTCTCACTTTAAGAAACATACCAGAGTACATTTGTTGAAGTTGTGTGTGTGTACATACTTTGGGAAGTACACATTGGGAAGTAAACTTTGGGAAGGTTTTGGCAAATATTTCTTCAAATATTTTTGAAATATTCTTTTTATCCTCTTCCCTCTCTCTTCTGGGACTCCCATAGTGCATATGGGAGGAACATGATTGGAAAATTGGTGACAAGGACATCTGAGTAAGAGGTATGCAGGCAGACCTCTCTGAATGGGACAAAAAGTGAAGATATTGGTGTTCCATGTGAATGCTCACCAAATTAAGAGGTCTTAATTCCAAAGGGAGTAATGCTTCCACAGGGTAACTGCATCAGAGTAGTATTTTAATAATCAAGAAGAGAGGATGACTGGGTATCAGACAGTGCCGGGAGCCGGTCCATCCTTGCTGTTTCAAGGGACCTGCATATATGGCATACTGTTCTTAATATATTTGCTCACCTTCTTGGCACTATGTGTTTTAACCAAGGTCACCTCTCCGAGAAAGGTTGTTTCCCCAGGTAGGGATTTTCCCCTGAAGTTAGGGAGGGAATAAAACTTCTTAACTGCCAGGCGGGTAATTAATCACTTTAACTACGAACAATCATGCTTAAC
>NW_006286980.1:671921-694767 GCF_000327345.1 Myotis davidii | reverse complement strand
TTCCCCAGCCATACCTGTCAATGCCCAGTGGGCTCATGAAAAAAGTGGCCATGCTGTCAGGGATGGAGGTTACATAAGCACTCAGCAACATAGACTTCAGCTCATCAAAACCTGCCTGGCTGTGCCCACTGCTGAATGCCTAATCCGCCAGCAGCAGTGACTAACACTAAATCCCTGAATGGCACCATTCCCTCAGGTCATCAGCCAGCTACCTGGAGGCAGGTTGATTACATTGGACTGCTACCATCATGGAAAGGTTGCAGCTATTTGTTCTTACTGAAATAGACACATATTTTGGATATGAATTTGCCTTCCTCACATGCAGTGTTTATGCCAAAACAACCATCTGTGGGCTCACCGTGTGCCGTACCCACTGCCATTCTATTCCACACAGCATTGCTTCTGATCAAGGAACTCACTTCACAGCGAAAGAAATGAGCAGTAGTGTCATACTCGTGGGATGTACTAGTCTTACCATGTTTCCTACCATCCTGAAGCAGCTGGCATGATAGAATGGTGGAATGGCCTTTTGAAGATTAAGTTCCAGTGCCAGTGAGGTGTGAGTGCCTTGCAGGACTGGGGCAAGGTTCTCCAGAAGGTTGTATATGCTCTTAATTAGTATTCAATATATGGTGCTATTTCTCTTATAGGCAAGATTCACAGGTCCAGGAATCAAGGGGTAGAAATGGAAACAGCACCATTCACTATTACCCCTAGTGACTCGCTAGCAAAACTTTTGGTTCCTGTTTCCATGACCTTATGCTCTGCTGGGCTAGAGGTCTTAATTCCAAAGGGAGTAATGCTTCCATAGGAGACACAACAGTGATTCCATTTGTTGGCAGTTAAGACAGCTGTCCATCAGTTTTGGACTTCTCATGTCTCTGAATCAACATGCAAAGACAGGAATTACTATGTTGGCTGGGGTGATTGATCCTGACTACCAAGGGGATATTGGACTGCTATTTCACAATGGAGATATGGAAGAGTTTGTCTAAAATACAGGAGATCCCATAGGGCATCTCTTAGTAATACTGTGCCCTTTGATTAATGTCAGTGGAAAACTGCAACACTATTCAGGGAGATTACTGATAACCCAGATCCTTCAGGAATGAAGTTTGGTCACTTCACCAGGTAAAGAATCACAGCCATCTGAAGCACTTGCTGAAGATACCAGCTATAACCGTGTTACCAGTTATAGGAATAAGGACTCTATTGTCATGAGTATTTCCTCATTTCATTTTAAATATATTTTTTGTGTTTGTGTGTGTATATAAACACACAAATATATATGCATATATAACATGTATATATGGCTATATTCATATGTAAAATAATACTTTTCTCTCATGCCCTTACCATGTAAAAAACGTATTAAATGTATATCATGCACTCAGTTTTAAATATTAGTAACTTTACACCATAGTATGTAAATTCTGGGATATCAAAGAGAAGAATAAACATTCAAGGACTTTACCTCCTTTTCTGGGGAAGGGGTTAGTAAGTTTGCAGTTGTACACAGGATGGTTGTATCATGTTAAGCAGAATTATGATCTCCTAATTGTTCTCATTTGGTGATTAAGGATGGTTTAAGAAGATGAATATGGGTGCCCAGTTGATGAGGGTTGAACTTGTGTTGATTAAATTTATGTGTCACCTTGACTGGGCCATGAGGTGCCCCTATATTTGATCAAACTGTATTCTGAGTGTGTCTGTGAGGTTGTTTCCTAATTAAAGTTTAAATTAGTGAACTGTGTAAAACATATTGCTCTCTCGAATGAGGTCCTCATCCAATCAATTGAAGACCTGAATAGAACAAAAAAGCTGAGTAAGAGGGAACTTCTGCCTAATGGCCTGAGCCGGGGCATTGCTCTTCTGTATTTGGACTGGGACTTACACCACCAGCTTTCTTGGTTCTCAGGCTCTCAGATGCAGCCTGACACTACAGCATCTATTCTCCTTAGTTTCTAGCTTGCTCACTGCAGGTCTTAGGACTTCTCAGCCTTAAAAGAGTATATGGTCATCTTAACATTGGTTTAATTCCTGACAGTATCCTAAAGGCAACTTGTAAAGAAATTACTATAGAGAAGGGGGATACAAAATAAAATGCTTAAGATGCCGAGTCCTAGAATAAGTGGGATTTATAGTAAAAACGCTTAGAAATCAAGGCTAAGGCCACAGAATTAGATTAGTCATAGATGCACTCAAACAGCAATCTATATTACGAAGTATATTGACATATAACATCAGTTTATAATGATTAATGATAAATATAAGCTTTTGGCTTAAATGTATTCGATAAGACTTAGGTACTGTATAGCTGTTGTTCTTTAACCTTTTATTTTTGCCACAGTCTCATTTTAGATTATGTTCCCATTATCCCTGTTGAAAGCTAAGATGCTAATGAAAAATGAAATCCTATCTGCGTAGATACCGCTTAAATAAAGTATTGCTTAAATAAAAAAAGAGTGGAGAAACTCATGACAGCATAACTCAGTACTTAGTTTGTTTTAATTTTTTAAAAAGTAAACTGAAGGAGTAATCATGAAGCCTGTAGGATTTCCCCTTTTATAAAACATTTGTAGGGCAAAAGAATGATTGGATATTTTCAGCATTTAAAGCTGGTTAATTACCACACATTCTTTCCATTGTGATTGTGTAGCAATGCTGAGGTCTGGAATCATGGGAATCATTTCTGAGATTTTTTTTCCCCCCTCTCAACTCTCAGTAGACTTTTTACTCTGTGTCTGTGATGTTGTATTATATAGCAATTCTTTATTGGTTCTCAGGCCTAGAAAATATAGAGTAATTTTCTAAGCAAAGCAAAACCTCCTTCCTCTTATAATTCAGTTACTTTAACATGTCTTCAATAATTGAAGGAAAATATATGTTGTATCTCAAAAATAGCACAGAACTAAGTTATTCTGGTTAAGAAAGGTGTGCCATTTTTTTGGAAGTTTATGTGTAATGAGTTGTAGCTAATTTTCAACTTCTTAGGAGAAGGCAACCACAACAATTAAACAAAACACCACTAATTGGTTATAAATGTGGAGAAGATGGGGCATATGTTTGTGTGTGTATGAACTATAGCATTCTTTTATGTAGTTAAATATTCTTATCTATTCTTAAAATAAAATGGGCAGTTGGTCAGAGCGATGCTATTATAATTACTGTTTATGTATGAAACTGAAATTTATTGATGACTTCTGGTGTGTATGTGAATGTTGAGAGAGTAAGTCTTTGTAAAGGATGTAAATAGAATGCTACTTGAATTTTAAAAGATTCTTCGTTTTGGCCTTTCAGAATATCATGAAGCTAACATATGCATTGGAGTCTATTGTAATGATAGTGAAGGAACCAACACTTAGGAGAATTACACTTTTGTTCATATCACTACCATTGCTTCAGGTTACCCAAGTGCATATTCCTTTCTCTCATGATAAGAAAATTATGGCCTGGATTAAATTCTTAATAGGAACATGCAAAAATGATCTAGATGGTAGTATTGTGATAGTGACAACAGGTTTTAGCACAGAATAGGACACATACTTGAATATCTATATCTATATATATATATATATATACTAGTAAAAGCCTAAGTGACCATTAGGACTGGTCGACCGGTCGCTATGACGCACACTGACCACCAGGGGGCAGACGCTCAATGCAGGAGCTGCTCCTTGGTGGTCATTGTGGTCCTACAGCCAATCTCCCATGGCCGGCCAACCTCCTGCAGCTGGCCAACCTCCCGCTGCCCCCTACCTCCTGCCCCCGGCCCATGGGCCCCAATTGGGACAGGGTGAGATGGATCGCCAGCCAAGGCAAGGAACCCCACCTATGCACAAATTTGTGCACCGGGCCTCTAGTATGTATATATAAACACATCCATTTGTCCATATGTATGTTTCAAATTAAATTGCCTAGGAATATTGAAGCCCTCAATTCATTGCCTACTTTTAATATCTCAGTGCAGAAGTATTTTGCACATCAACCGAGTTTGTGCATATTTGAATTGTATATAGCTCTCAAAAACTTTAGGAAATTTTCTGAAATAACAATTTTGAATTGACTATATAATCATATTTATAGTTACAGGTATGCCTCTTATAACTTTTTTCCTTGTATTTGTGAAGTTGAAGACAGTAAATCAATATACGTGTTTATTAATGAACTGTTGTTCTCTGCAAAAAAAGAATGGCGCACTAGCCGGTTTTGCTCAATGGATAGAACACTGGCCTATGGACTGAAGGGTCCTGTGTTGGATTCCAGTCAAGGGCACATGCCTGGATTGAGGGCTTAATCCCCAGTAGGGGATGTGCAGGAGGCAATGATTCTGTCTCATCATTGATGTTTTTATCTCTTTTGCCCTCTTCCTGTCTCTCTTAAATCAATCAATAAAATAAAATAAAAAGATAGAAAGAAAAAAATGGCAAACTTTTCAGAATGGCTGGAAGAGACAGAATATGAGGTGGAAATGTAAGTTTGAGCCTGATTATTAAGGGACTCTAGGAACTCTAGGGATAGATTACCAATAGCATAGTGAGAAGTTAAGCACGGGCATGCTGAAGTCAATCCTGGACAGGTTGGGTTAATGCCCTTTTTGATCAAAACAATATGTAATTATTCTGTTGTGTAACAATCTGGAAATATAAGGCTGTTGGGAAGGGGACAAAGGCATGACAGAAACTTCTTAAGTAAAACAAATACTTACTGTGCAGAAAGATGATTATAATTTGGATGTGCTGCTAACTTCCCTCAGTTTAGACAGCCTAAACCTACTGTAGAGAGCTTTAAAGCCTGGTACAGTTATATCCCTATTTCACTTGTCATCTAAGGCTATCTTGTTGTTTTTCTATTACTTTCTAATTTGGTGAATTTATGCTCTGTTCTCACTTCTTTCTTCTTATGTTTGATCTTTTGGACACCCTGTTTTAAGATTAGCTGCATTATACATCTTTTTTTTTAAAATATATTTTATTGATTTTTTACAGAGAGGAAGGGAGAGGGATAGAGAGTTAGAAACATCGATGAGAGAGGAACATCGATCAGCTGCTTCCTGCACACTCCCCACTGGAGATGTGCCCGCAACCCAGGTACATGCCCTTGACCGGAATCGAACCTGAGACCTTTCAGTCCGCAGGCCGACGCTCTCTCCACTGAGCCAAACCGGTTTCGGCTGCATTATACATCTTGAGGCACTTTACATACTGCATATCTTTTCCCTCTAATTCTCAACCTCTCTCCCTTTTGATTTTGGTAGCAACTGTCATTCTGTCTAAGAATCTTTCCTCTGGCCTTACTTTCAAACAATGCCCATCGTCTGGACTGTTTGCCTTAATGTGTTTTCTATTCCCATCATTTTAGAGGAGGAGACAGCACTAGTGACAAGTGTTGAGGATGTGATCCAAGTCTCAAACAGGCAGTTCCTTTCCATTACTTATTGTATATAATGAAGAGGGAATATGCAAATTGACCATCACTCTACCACAACGATGGCGGTGTCCACAGCGGAGGTGGAGTTTCTGTAACACAAGATGGCTGTGCCCACAGTGGAGGCCAAGTTTCCGTACGGAGCCTTAATGAGCAATCAGCAGGGACCTGAGGCTGTGCCCCCCACACCCCCGTGGGGCTTGACAGGGGACCTGAGGCTGTGCCCCCCACCCTCGTGCCAGGCTGGGGGACCTCAGGCCATACCCCCATCCATCAGGGCTCGATGGGGGACCTCAGGCTGCGCCCCCTGCCCTGGTGCCAGGCCGGGGGACCTCAAGCCACACCCCCACACCCCGGCACTGAGCCATGGGACCCGAGGCTGCACCCCCTCACCTGGTGGGGCTTGACAAGGGTGGGACTGGCACGGTCTGGATCTAGCTCAATGGAGGAGGGCAGCCGGGTCTGGGTCTTGCGCAATTTTGAGGCATGTGTGGGTGGACAGGGACTTGACTCTGGGTCCTGTGGTGTGCCCCAGACTCTGACAGGAGAAAGATTTTCATATACATTTTACTAATTTTCTTTTATCTCTGACACTTCTATTATAGAGAAAGGGCAAATAGCAATATTAAAATATTTCCTCTAATTGCTGAATTTCATGCACCACGCTACTAGTTTCTTTTTATAGTTCTCTAACATGTAGGGTTAGATTGTTTATTGAGATTTTAATTTTTTGATTTTTAACTTATATTTTTAAATTTGTCTTTGTTGTTGAAAATATTACAGATATCCCCCTTTTTTCCCAATTGATCCCCTCTCAGGACTGCTTTCACTGTGTCCCATAGATTTTGGATTGTTGTGTGTTCATTTTGTTTCCAGGTAATTTTTGATTTCTTCCTTGATCTCATTGGTAACCCATTCACTGTTTAATAACATGCTTAGCTTCCATGTGTATGAATGTTTTTGAATTTTTTTATTGTAGTTGATTTCTAGTTTCATGGCATTGTGGTTCAAGAAGATGTGTGATGTGATTTCAATCTTCTTGAATTTCTTAAGATTTTTTTATGTCCTAATGTGGTCTATCTTTGAGAATATTCCATGTGAATTTGAGAAGAATGTATATTTTGCTACTTTGAGATGAAATAATCTGTAAATATCAATTAAATCTATCTGATCTAGTGTGTCGTTTAAAGTTGTTGTTTCCTTCTTGATTTCTTGTCTGGAAGATCTATCCAGTGATGACAGTGGGGTATTTAAGTGTCCTGCTGTGACTGTGTTGATGTCAATCTCTCCCTTAAAGTCCACCAAGAGTCTTTTTTTTTTTTTAAACATATTTAGGTGCCCCTATTTTGGGTACATATATGTTTACCAGGGTTATATTCTCTTGTTGGATCAATCCCTTTAGTATTATATAGTGACCTTCTTTGTCTCTTACTGTGGCCTTTGTTTTAAAGTCTATTTTGTCAGATATAAGTATTATTACCCCGACTTTTTGTTGTTGTTTCCATTTGCATGGGATATTTTTCTTTCATCCCTTCGCTTTCAACTTGTGTGAATCTTTTGTTCTGAGGTTGGTCTCTTGTAGACAGCATATATGTGGGTCATGTTTTGGTATTTTTGTTTTTTTACCTAGAAAAACTTTAATTCCAGAGCAGAAACTGCTCGGACCCCTTACCCCATCCTCACATGGCAGGCAGGCACACTCACCTACCCACCCCAAGACCCCTGCCCAGAGGGACCGCCCATTCAAAAGGTGTTCTTTTTTTTTAAAAAAAAATATTTTATTGATTTTTTACAGAGAGGAAGGGAGAGAGATAGAGAGACAGAAACATCGATGAGAGAGAAACATCATTGATGGGCTGTCTCCTGCATGCCTCCTACTGGGGATCAAGCCCCCAATCCCCAACCTGTACATGTGCTCTGAGAGGGCATCAAACAAATCGATCAGTGGCCTCCTGCACGCCCCCCACTGGGGATCAGGCCCACAACCAAGGTACATGCCGTTGACCAGAATCGAACCCGGGACCCTTCAGTCCGCAGGCCGACGCTGTATCCACTGAGCCAAACCGGTTTCGGCAAAAGGTGTTCTTGATGCAAGCTGCCACCAGCACGAGGATCTCCCCGATCGTCCTCTGCCAGTTGGCGATGTCCTTGGACACGGCGCACCACAGCTCCCGGTGCCGTGGCTCCGCGTTCTCGTAGCGCCTCCTCACTGTGCCTCTGCTCCTCTGTGCCGTGCTGCAGCTCAAACTTGTAGAAGCGGGTCCAGGCGTCCCCCAGTTCGGAGTCGATCTTCACGGTGCGGGGGAACCACTCCCTGGCCTTGGTGATCTTCCGCTCCCTCCAGAACAGCTTGGCCACGGCCAGGAGCACGTGGGGGTCGTGCTCACATTGCTTCAGGGCATCGGCACTCTTGGTCTTCCTCCGGGGCCTGGCCTCCAGGAAGATGGCTTCAGACCACAGGACAGCGGAGCTGGGGCACTCCTGCAGCGCCTTGGCCATAAGCGTGTTGGCGATGTTCTTTAGCCGCGCACGGTACTCCAGCCTCACGGACTCCAACCACAGCCCGGGGTTCTTCGGGTTCTTCGGGCAAGACTTTTCCAAAATGGCCCGAGCTCGGGTCAGCTGCCCGATCTTCTCCAGCCGGGAAAGCAAAAGCCACAGGGGTGTGGAGCGGGGACATTTCTTCGGCCCCTGGCTGTAGGCCTCGCGAGCCTTGTCCGCCTGCTCCTCCTGCTCCTCCATCTGCCCCTTCATCATCCACAGCTTGGGGAAGTCATGAAAAAGGACACATCATGAAAAAGGACACTTGGGGCTGGTTTCAGGTCTTTTGGGGGTTTTGTGGTGTAAGTCAGATCAGTTGCTTTCTTTGCCTGGCCCTTGGCAACCTGTTGGAAGCTACAAGCGATCCACAGTTTGTGGCTGTCTCTGCTCGGCCTAGTTGTGTATGGGAAGGACCTGATATGTTGTATTTTCAATGAAATTTATTTCAAAATACCCAATAATTTTCTTGTGATTTATAATGGGTTATTTAGAAGTGTGTTAATTTTCAGGTTTTTGAAGGAATTTCTTTCATTGATTATTAATATGTTTCTTCTGTGCTTAGAGAAGATACTTTTTGTTAAGTTTTTAAAACTTAAGACTTGTTTAATGGCTCAGAGTATTATCCATCTTTAAATGTTCTGTGTACACTTGAAAAAATGCCTAATCAGTACCTATTAGTAGCATTTTTTCAGAAATATTAGACACAGTTGATTGCTATATTGATCAAGTCTTCTAATATTTACTGATTTTATTTCTACTTATTTTATCACTTAGAGAGGAGTGTTGAAATCTAGGTATGGTTATAGATGCATATAGATGTTTAGAATTGTGTTGGCTTGACATTGATTTCTTTATCATTATGAAATTTCTCCTTCATTCTAGTAATATTGTTTGATCTGAAATCTAACTTTTCTAATACTAATACAGTCACTTCAGCTTTCTTTTGATTAGTGTTTGCATGTATAATTTTTTCAGCTCTTTATTTTTATGTTTTTTTTTGTTTTCATAGTCAAAATGAATCCTTTTCATATCTTTGACAACTCTCATCATCATGGTTATTTTTTTCTCCTACCTTCTTATTCAGTCTAATTATTTCTGCTTTTTAATTTGCTTGTTTAGATCATCTGTATTTAATGTTCTTTTTAAGATGGTTGGGTTTAAATATATCATTTTGCTATTTGTTTTCCATTTTTTCCTGTTTAGTGTTAGGTTTGAATTTTTTTGGTCCCCCCCCCTCCCTCTTAAATATTTCATTTTATGCCAACTCTTGGTTTCCCAAGAGTATATTTTTGCTAATTATTTAATCATTTTATTGTTCTAGGGCAGGGGTCCTCAAACTACGGCCCGCGGGTCACATGCGTGCCGTCGAAAACATTTATCCGGCTCGCCGGGTGTTTTTGCCGCCTCTACCTGTCCTGCTTAGCAGCGACTCGTCCCGGTCCCGCAGTGCGCATGTGTGGAATGTCTGAGGGACAGTGAACTGGCCCCCTGTTTAAAAAGTTTGAGGACCTCTGTTCTAGGGTTTACTATATATATTTTGAATTTATTAGCCTACTTTTAAATAATATTATCCTATTTCATATATAGTATAAGAACTTTACAGCATTATATTTTCATTTCCTCTCATCATTTGTGGTACTGATATGATTTAGTTTACTTCTACATTTTCTATAAAGTTCACAATGTTTGTTATTAGTTTTGCTTTATGTAGTCAGTTATCTTTACAATTTTTATATTTATTCATATATTTACCATTTCTGGCACTCCTGATTTTTTTTTATGCAGATCCAAATATCTTTCTGATTTTATTTCTCTTCTCCCTGAAGAACTTTCTTTAATATTTCTTTTAGTGTAGGTCTGCTGGCAAAGAGTGCTCTCAGTTTTTGTTTGGAAAAATATCCTTTATTTCCTTTTCAGGTTTAAAGCTGTTTTCTCTGGGCAAAGAATTGTATGCTGCCATATTTTCTTGACCTTTCAGTTCTTTGACTATACCTCTCCATTGTTTTCTGGCTTACATGGTTTTTGACAAGTAGTTTGTTTTCATTCTTATTTTATTTCTTTTGTATGTAATGTGTCCTTTTTTCTGGCTTATTTAAACACTTTTTATCCGTTTCCAACAATAGCATATGATATGCATTGGTAACTTCCTTATGTTTATATTACTTGGCTGTTTTTTAGATTTCTGGATCTCTGGGCTTACATTTTTATGAAATTTAGACAATTTTCAATTATATTTCTTCAAACATTTTTCCACCCCCCTCCTTTTTTTCCTGGGCCTCCAATTACATCCATTTATTTTGAATAATTGCTATTTCAATTTTTTAACCTCATGTTTTTTTTTCATCTGCACTGTTTAATCTATTGTTAACCTTATCCTATGTATTAGCTTTATTTTTTTAAAGATGTTTTCTGGAAGTTCCATTTGAATCTTTTTCAGATCTTATATATCTCTCATTATTATGCTTATTTTTTCTACCTTCTTCAACATATGAAACTTTATGATAGCTGTTTTCATATCCTTGTTTGTGAATTCCATCATCTCTTTCATTTCTATGTTTCTGTTGAATAATAGTCTCCTGATTATATTATAGGTCATATTGTCCTGATTTTCTGTATGCCTTTTACAATTTTATTGGATTAATATATTTTGTATTTTTGCTTGTTGGTTTCTGAATTTTGTTGTGTTATTTCAAACAGGGTTGCATTTGGTTTTGTTTCTCAGTTATGTTACTTGGAATCAGTTGGGTTATTCTGAGGAGTATTTTTAAGATTTGTTAATGTGGGTCCAAAATATTCTTTTGTCATAGGTCTAATTTAGCCCCATTACTAAGGAGATACCCTTCCAAGGATTCAGCTGAATCACTATGTATTAGAAGGGTTATCCATTCTGAATGATAGGTACACACACTATTACCAACTGTGTGTGAGCGCCAGATGTTATTTCTCTACTCACATGGTCTTTCTTTTCCTGGCCTTGTGTAGCTTTCTCTCATGTTTGTACATGTTAGTTCTCAGCCCAGACTTGAACAAATCTTTCTATCTCTGGAATTCTCACTCAGTATAGTCTCTTTCTCAAATTCCTGATGCTGCAAGCACTAGCTGCCTCTCAAACTTTTAACTCTCTCCCCTCAAATCAGTGCGAGGCGAGTTTTGCTTGGGTTCTTCCACCATGTGCTGTGGCCTATGAACTGACTCCAGGTTGTAAACTGGGCAGTTTTAATGCTTATCTTGTTCGTTTCCTTCCTCTCAGGAATTATAATTCTGTGCTGCTTGTTATCCAGTATCTGAAAACTATTGTTTCATGTATTTTGTTCAAGTTTTTATTTATTTTAGTTGGGAGGTTAAATCTGGTCTCTGTATCTCCATTTTGATTGGAAGTAGAATGCTATCTGAATACTGTAGTTTAAAGTTTTCTCCATCCTTTACCATACTTTTACTTTGAATTAACCACAGTGCAGAAGATTATGGATGCTGTAGGAGTGTGGTAGTGAAGATATCTATGATTAAACTACTGGTGATATTTAGGAAATGAGCAATTTATTTTTTATTTATTCTTTTTATATTTTATTCTACTTTATACTTCATAAAGTATACTTTATAAGTTTCTTCTCTTGTCATTTAATCTTTACATAAAATTCAATACATACTTGGAATATGCACTATATTTTATGGTAGTTTCCTATTACTTATACACGTCACTTCCTGCTCTTAGTAAACCTTGAGAAACTAGACATTTTCATTTCTGTATCCATAATAGATCATTGTACTCAGCAGCTATTAAAAAAAAAAACACAGTTATGCCCTAACCGGTTTGGCTCAGTGGATAGAGCGTTGGCCTGCGGACTGAGGGGTCCCAGGTTCAATTCTGGTCAAGGGCATGTACTTTGGTTGCAGGCACATCCCCCAGTAGGGGGTGTGCAGGAGGTTGCTGATTGATGTTTCTCTCTCATCGATGTTTCTGACTCTCTATCCCTCTCCCTTCCTCTCTGTAAAAAAATCAATAAAATATATTTTAAAAACCCCCCGTTATTTTACTTTAATATGAAGAATTTTGGTGTACGGATTTTATGCTGTTTGGTTAATTAGAGGTCCTCATTATAATTATACTGTTTCCTATTCATTTTCTGAAATGAATCTAATCTGATTTTCCTTCAGATCTTATTCTTTTTGACTAGGTGACAGTCCCAAGGCGTTCCATCCTTGATATTATTATCCTTTTCATTGTTTTGAAACTATAGAACAGTGATTTTCAACTGATGTGCTGCAAGAAGTTTTAAAACTTGCGATACCTGACTATTTAGTCAGGGGCATGATCTCTTTTCCCTTAGGTTGTCAAAACATGACAACAGCCAACACAACAATAGCTATCTGATGTTAATGAATCAAAATTGTACCTATATTTTTGTTGTCAGATTGGCAAAAAATATAATGTATTTTTTGGTGTGCCACAGAATTTTAGTAATTAGTTTATGAGATGAAAACAGTTGAATATCGCTGGTTTACGAGATAGCTACAGTTGCATTTGGATAGCTCCAATGCTTTGGTCTTTTTAGGATCCATGCATATGGTGACAAATAGCACCAGTAACATCATCTCTAAAGGACAAGAAGTGTAGATATACTTACACAATTACAATTCTTTCTCTTGGAAGCTCATCTATTTTTTCATTTTTTTTTCTCTATTCCTTCTGGAAATTATATGTGTTCTTCAAGGTTATGCAAGCTTTGAAGGTTGAGCTTTGCCATCCTATCTAAGGGAAAAGTCAGAACCTTACATAGAGCCATAGTGGGGGGAGAGGAGGAATTATCAATTTTTATGGTATTGTGTCAGGAAATTGAAAGCATGGTAAAGAGCATGTGTACAGATATATCTAAACATGTAGCTCTTGCAGGCTGCTGAGTTTTTATTTTATTCTTTTTATGTGTTTTAGAGACAATATAATACTGGTATAGTCCATAGCAAAAAAAAAAAAAAATCTTTTTCCACTCATTTAAATTAATGGGTAGGTGTTTTATTTTTTTATTTTTATTTTTTGTGATGCTGATGGTCAAGATAAGTTTTCTGTATATATCGTACCCATGTAGTTTTTGCATTTTCCCCTAGACAGTGCTGTGTGCTAGACTATATTTGACTCTGGTTTCATTTGGTTTTCTTTTTCGTTGCCTCTTTATTTTTTTATAATGTATCCAGTTCAGCTTCTAGTATTCCAGTGCAACTATATGCCACCCATCTCCTCCCTTATCCTTTTGTCTGTCTCTTGAGTAGTATTCCTTCCTTTATATTTATTACTTCCTTTTTTGAAGCTTATCTTGTGAAATAATACTATTTCAGTAGGGAATTATTAAGTGATTTGATAGAGTATCTTTATATATTAATGATGCTGCTTCTGAAAGTGGGGGAGTTTTGGATTTTAAATTGACAATTCCAGGAGGTTTTAACTTCTGTATCGTTAATATTATAATGTTAAGTACTTTTAGTGACATTTCTTTATTTTTAGAGTTTTTAAGCTTTATTTAGAGTCTTAGTGTGAGAAAAAGAAATTTTTAAAACACATTAGTCTCAAAACTATAAGGTTCTCTTTGGGAAAATTATTTCTCTTGAAACTCAGGCCGTGGATGTATGTTTGCACTGTTTTCTTGGTAATTCCAAATCAGGTATTGTCGTGGATGTTCTGCTTGTCCCAGAAATAGAGCCTAAGCTGAGTCTTTCACTTGGGGAGCGCTTAAATGCTCCACAGATCAGTGACCAGAATCGTTTCATTCTGTGCCCATGTGGTTTCTGCGGGTGGTTTGTTGTTTTAAAAACTGTTTCAAAGAAGTGCATTTTTTTTTTCCTGGCAATCATGTGTATCCTGTGTAAGTATTTTTCATTACTAATAATTTTGAGACGAACCAACTCCAGATCATAATGCTGTTGGCTAAAGTGATGGGGGGTTTTATCCAGAGTTTTCCCATATGATTTGTGTCTGGTTTGCCAAAAATCCATTAATTTGGGATTCGCAAAAGGGCACTATAATGATGTCCTCTTCTGTTTCTTACTGTCACCCACCTGTTTTTGGAAATGCTTGCTATCAATATTGTGTAAATAAACAGTTTTAAGAAAAGTTCATGAGACATTTAGATTTCATTTCTTCTAGGCCTAATGTACTGGTTTTACTTTTGGGGGATATTTCCCCTGCTTCTATTTTATACTCTATGTAGAAATTTCCATGTCTGATGATGTTTGAATTCCAGCAGTTTTCATCTTCTTCCTCATTTAGGCTTAGTGGTTAGAAATCTTGTCTTTAATTGCATTTCAAAGTGGTTAGTTTCTGTCATTTTCCGTTCCCTTGTCCAACAGTAAGGGTTTGCTTCTGTAGGTACACTGAAACCTTTTAATAATGAATTTGGGTTTAAAAAGAAATTGAATTAAATTGTTGAGTTATTTTAGAAGTTATAACATTATGCTATTTACATTTCTGGCTACAGTGAAGTTTTTTGTGAAAGTTAAGTTTTGTAGGAAAAATGTCAGCTTGTAGTCTTAGAAGATATCTTTAGGATTTGGCTAGCCCAGAATTACAACTCTAAAGTCTGCTTAAATCTTCTAATTCATGAATTAATATTATTTATAATTAGGAATTAATCAGAAAGAAGACCTGAAGATTACCTTTCCGAACTTTCTAATTTAATAGAAAAGGAAATGAAATCTAGATAGGTTTAGGTGTCCAGCTGCAATTTAGGGGGAGAGTTAGTAACGGAGCACAGTGACCGGACTCCAAATCCAATGTCCTTTCCACCATGTTGGCATCTCTTACCATCTCATCCCCAGCAAAATGGAAATTTAGAGCATAATATTCAACCTTTTTCATCTCATGGCATACAAAAACTAATTACCAAAATTCTGCGGCACACCAAAATATTATATATTTTTTGCCAGTCTGACACAAACAATAGGTATAATTTTTATTTCATTCACATCGGATGGCTATTGGGTTGGTTGTTGTCAGTCTAAGGGAAAAGAGTTTGGTATTGCATGTTTTAAAAATTCTTAACGGCACACCAGTGTGCCTCTTTCAGCTCACCATGAAAGTTCATATAATAGGGTTCTGGTTTTAAAATACCAAATATATTTAATTTATGTGATATAAATTTGAGGGATAACCTTACAATTTTATACCACAGTTTCTCTCTCGACCTGTAAAACAGTACTGGTCATCTCTGAGGTTGTACTTTGTTATTTGAGGAAGGAAACTGACCCTTATTTTGTTCAAGCCTCTTCTTTATTGTATTAAAATAATTTTTAAATCTTCTCCAATTTAGGAAAACATTCAAATAAGGAACTCCTGTGTTGGCTACTGTTGATTACCTATTGGCATTACTCTTCTATCTACCTTTCTAACAGAACCTGTTTTGTTCAGGTATTTAATCCTTCATGTGACTCAGAGAAAAGTGTCCTCATTCCTAGATTAAGGATTGATTCTGGTAAGTCTAAGTGAAACATAGCAGTTTTCTTCTTTTCTACTGACAGGTTCAAAAATGAGCAGATAACAATCTCAAACTAACTTGATCCTGCTTCCAGCCTGTGGAAGCTACATATAGAAGGTCACATCCAAGGAATTACAGAGAATTTCTGAAACTCTGATTTGTAGTGCTTTTAGAGTCTGCTCTGCCGTTGACTTCTTATTATATCAGATCGTGGTTATATATTTCCTTACTGTTTAAACCAGTTTGCTTTGGGGATTATCTGTTACTTCCAGGTAGAAGTATGCTATCTGATGTATCTAATACTTTTCACTGTGAAAGAATATTCAGTAGGAATTAGGTTTTAGCAACTAAATTGATTTGAATTCAAGGAAGAGGGAAAAATTTTAATAGACTTGAAAGTAGGAGAAGCTTTTAAGAGATTTGTGCTGGAGAGAATCATAAAATTATGGCTCATAAGGCATCATAAACCCCTGTAATTTACCTTCCATCATTGAAGCTTCACTGAACTTTTCATTTATTTTTTCACTGACTTCCTAAATCTAGTGGTTCCTATTTATTCCTTATCTTCTTGATATCTATTATATTACACCTATTTTCATCCTTGTACACTTTTTTCTTATGATTTCTAGGGCATCATTCTATCTTTCTACATTTATGGTAACTTCTTTTAAGTTTTGTTTACTGATGGTATTTTCTTCAATCTATCCTTTGGATAGTAGTGGTTTTCTTTATTTTATGTTTTGGCCTAATTTAAAAAAGAACTTTATTGTTTAGAATAGTTTTAGAGTACTAAAAAAATTCTCATGATAGTATAGTACCCCACACTCAGTTTTTCTATTATTATCTACACTAATAAAAGAGAAAAATGGTAATTGGCGTACGACTGCTACCCTTTTCATTGGCTAATCAGGGCTATATGCAAATTAACTGCCAACTCAGATGTCAGTTAACTCACAACAAAGATGGCGGTTAATTTGCATATGTAGGCACAATGCAAGGAGGCGAAAGGGAAAGCAGGAAGAAGCCCCCTGCCACTGACAGTGATCGGAAACCCAGGGGAGAGCTGAGTGCCTTTTCCACCCTGGCCAGTGATAGCAGGAAGTAGGGGTGGAGCCAGCGATGGGAGCTGGGCACGGTCGAAGCTGGCAGCCACCGGAGCTAGGGGTCCCTTGCATGGGCCTAAAGCAGAGCCCACGATTGCGGGGCCACTGCAGCTGCGGGTCCCCGCTGCCCGGGCTGGATGCCTCAGCCAGAGGTGTCTTGCAGGGGCAGGGGCGGAGCCTGCAACCGCGGGGAGGGGGGGGTCCCCTGCCCAGGCCTAATGCCTCGGCCCTGCATCAGGCCTGGGCAAGGGGCAGAGCCAGCAATCGGAGGGGTCTGGGGGTCCCCTGCCCAGGCCTGACACCTCTGTCAGAGGCGTCAGGCCCGGGCAAGGGGCCGATCCTGCGATTCGAGGGTGATGGGGGTCAATGCCTGAGGTCTCCCAGTATGTGAGAGGAGGCAGGCTGGGCTGAGGGACACTCCCCCTTCCCTCCCCCCCCACACCCAGTGCATGAATTTTGTACACTGTGCCCCTAGTTATTTTATATTAGTATGGAATATTTGTTAAAATTAGTACACCAATGTCTATATATAATCTATACTAGAGGGGGACAGTTGGGGAAGAGCAGGCCCACAGGCAGGCAGGTGAGCGGTTAGAGCCAGCAGTCCTGGATGGCAAGAGGGATGTCGAACTGCTGGTTTAGGCCCAATCCCTGGGACATCCCCCAAGCTGTCCCAGATGGGAGAGGGTGTAGGCCGGGCTGAGAGACAACCCCCCTCCCCATGTGTGAATTTTGTGCACCGGGCCATGAGTTGTTAAATAAAGTCCCCACTTTTTTCAGATTTCCATAGCTTTTATTTACTTTTAAAAATTTATTTTAGTTTAGACTCTCATATAGGATATCATATTATATTTAGTGGTCATATGTCCTTAATTTACCTATTGGCTGTGACAGTTTTGTAAACTTCATGCATTTTTGATGACTTTGATCATTTATTTTGAGAAATACTGGTTAGGTGTTTATCTGTTGTCTCTTAATTGGGGTTGGTCTGATGTTTCTCTTTTTTAGAATGGAGTTATGGTTTTCTGGGGGGAAGACCTCAGAGGTGAAGTAACATTTTCATTACATCATATCAAGGGGATATACTATCAACATGACTTACTGTTGACATTGACTTTGATCCTTTGGTTGAGGTGGATTTTGTGGGGTTCTTCTGCTTTGAGGTTATTTCCCCCCCCCCTTTCCATATTATACACTTTGGAAGGAAGGCACTATATGCAACCCACACTTAAGAGGGGGTAGTTTCACCTCCTTGAGGGTAGAGTATCTATATATTATTTTGAATTCTTTTGCATGGGAAATTTATTTATTCTCCCCACTCTATGTTTTATTGAATTCATTTATTTAATTGTTTATACCAGTAGGAACTCATGCATATTTGTTTTTTATTTTGCTTGGCCTAATTTTTATAATTGCTGTAGGTATATTGATGATTTCTAAATATGTTTATCCTAACCTTATAGTCTTCCCACCTATCTTTTAGAAAGCGCTCTTTCTGGTCAACTTCCTATTGGACCTTTCCTGTTTGGTCTTTGTTTAATAAAACCTCACACTAAATGTGTTTATATTGCCTAAGCTTAAACTAATAATTTTATATTCCATCTCCTTCATTTTATGCCTCATTTCTTCTCCCCAAACTGGCTTTTCCATGTGCTTGCTTAAGCTAGAAATTAGTGAAATCCTTCAGTTATCCTTGCCCTTAGTCTTACTCCCTCAGTAGCTTTCATTTGGATTATATTTGTCCGTAGCACTTTTCTAAAACTAGCCTCTTCTACTTCCACATCATTATCCACATTGCCTGATAGCCATTTTTATAAAATGCAGGTCACTTATTTGAAACTAGAGGCCCGATGCACAAAATTCATGCAAAAGTAGGCCTTCCTTCCCCTGGCTGCTGGCACCAGCTTCCTTCCTCTGGTCTCTGGCAGGCACCCGGGACCTGGGCTTCCCTCGCATTCCTGGCTTCATCTGAAAGGGCGTATGGTGTAATTAGCATATTATGCTTTTATTATTATACATGCTCCTTTTCTCACATCTCTTCTCAGAATCCTTTAGTGAGTTCAGTTTCTGGACACTAATTTAACTGGGATCTTGGGCAGATTACTTGGTTTCTCTCTAGCCTAAATTTCTTTACTTAAAAAGCGTGGATGTAATGATAGAGATCTTCTGAGGATTAAAAGTAGTAGTGTGTCTTAAGAGTTTAGGTGTGTGTGGTATAAAGCAGTGTGCTTAAAAGATAGTTATTTGTATTATTCTCTGGATTCCTTCAAAGTCATGGCCCTTCATAACTTGGCTCCTAGCCACTTATCTAGCAGCTTCTTTTATGGTTATTCTGCCACCATAGGCACCTTATCATTCAACAGTTATCCCTTATTTTTTATATTTTAGGTTTGCCATATACTATTTGCTTTCTGTACCTGTCCTTTCTCACTTGCTCCTTTGTCAGGATTGCGCTTATCTTTCTTGTCAAAAAGAAAAACTGGCTTTTACTTATCTCTTAATATTCAACTGAAATATTCCCACTCATGCAGAGTTAACTTAGCTCAGCTTGGGTTAATTGCCTACACTTAAGGCTAAAAAAAGTTTATTGGGCTGGCAAAATGTAGAGATGCCACTTAGTATAGGCCTGTGGATCAAGAACTTTCCATTTTGTTAGCTAAGAATTTTGTCTTAGCATATTTGGAGATGCCTATAGTTTCTTATCTTTATTGACTTTTTAATCAAGGCTACACTTTTGTAGTTTTTCTAATTTCTCTTCATTCTTCTCTGAAATGAAACTTTAACAGCCTATATTCCTTTAACATTGTATGGTAGTGGTTCGGGTGAAAGGAGAAGATAGAAGTCTCAATGTATCATATGAATATATCCATTCCATTCCCTGAATAGCCGTTGATGTGTAAAGGCTATATGTAATTTGGGGACTCTCTGAACTTTTATTTCTAAAGCAGGGAAGTTGGCCAGTGTATGTTAGAAAGCATTTCTTAAGTTGAAAACAAAAGGGGTTTCCAAATGTCTGAATAAACTGAGAAAGCTTTTTTGTTAACCCATATTGTTTCATCTTCCAGATATTCCAAGTAAGCACTTTTGAGTGATGTTTTTGCTATGGTTTTTGGTAGTATTACAAACTTTGTTCTCATATGGTAATGGGGGTTGCATGTTTGAATTCTGTATAGCAGTGTGTGGACATAATATCGACTCATACTGATATTCACTGTTATGGGCATAACTGATACTAGATTTTGATGTTTCTGAACTGATGCAGTTGTAGCTTATCCTATATAATAAAACCCTTATATGCAAATCGACCTAATGGCAGAACGACCGGTCACTATGACACACACTGACCACCAGGGGGCAGATGCTCAACACAGGAGATGCTCCCTGGTGGTCAGTGTGCTCCAATTGGGGGAGCGCTGCTCAGCCAAAAGCTGGGCTCATGGCTGGTGAGTGCAGTGGCATTGGCGGGAGCCTCTCCTGCCTCCGCAGCAGTGCTAAGGACCCCTCCAGTGATGCCTGCCTGTTGGCTTAGGCGGACATCTTCCGAGGGGTCCCAAACTGCGAGAGGGAGCAGGCTGGGCTGAGGGACCCCCCACTCCCCCATTGCATGAATGTCATGCACCGGGCCTCTGGTCAGTAATATGTAATGATGTATGACAATCTTAATTCTTGAGGTCACATGGAATAGGTGCCTGTAAAGGAGCATGAGGCTAATTTCCATAAAGAATTGAATATGAGGCATACTGTTAATAAACAATACAATAATTATAGTATTTGATATCATGTTTTTTTAAAGAAACCATGCTATTATTTATTCAATGATAGTGTTTGAGCTAGGTTAGGTTTTAATTCCTAATCTAGAAAAAACTTTTACATTAGAGTTCCAAGGTGAATCTTGTATGTTTGAGTACATAATTTAGATGTTTAAAAGTTGTATATTATGAATACTAGAGGCTTTAAAAAATTCCAAGAAATAGCTCTATGGAGAACTACTTTGCTTTACTATTATTATAGAATTTTAACAACGATTTTGTGTGTTGTAATTTGGGTTTTGTACATGTGGGTTGTGAGAAATAAACTGGAAATCCTGTCTCTCTGGGTTGGATTTTGGTGTGGCTTCAAACGGCAAACAAAATATTTTAGCTTGTATGTGCCAGGTAAAATTTTAAATGGACTTTCCATAGGGTACAAACTTCTGAAGCCAAATAATGTAAACTGTTTTTATAGTTGCAGACAGACTCCTGTTGACTTACATTCGGTTTTGTTAACTTAGCGGGAAATCAGTAGCTGATTAAGCAAACAGCTAAAGGAATATCTTTGTACATTCTTAGTACAGCTTGTTCCTGTTCACTCTGTGACAAGTTGTTTGGTGAATAGCTCCTCCATAATATGCCAAGACCTGATATCCTACCAGTCTTGTTGATTTTTTCCTTTTTTTTTTTTTTAAAATAACAGGTGTTTCAAGATATATCTTGATTTGTTTAAAGAACTTTTCCCAGAAGATTTGAATGATTTTAAATTTTTTAATTGTACTTAAGTAAAGATGTGTTTGTTTTCTTCCTTTCTTCTAATTTATTTGAAAATGTTAGGGAAGGAACAATGTAGTACAATTAGGGTGGCCAAATTTAGAAAGGTCTAGGTGAATTTATTGTCTTTAAGCTTGAATTATTCTTATTTATATGACTGGTTGGAGATGTCACATGTAATTTGAGGTTTACATTTGGTTTTATGTTAAGTGAATCTGATCCAGACTCAGCTATCTTCAATGATTTTCTTCAGTGATTTTCCCAGCTGTAAATTCAGAACTTGGCATTGAAAACCATGTGGTTTTGTGTAAGTAGAATTCAGATTGTGATGTTTTCTGTCACTTCATAATTCTAATTTTAGAGTTTCAGATTTTAAAGCAGTATAATTCACTCCAGAAAAGTCTGGAATCTGTGATTTTCCATACATTGCCAGGAACATTGATGGTCGATAGTTTGAATCATAGTGAATACCTTTTATTAGAAATATGGTGGAACCTTTTATTTACTCACGCATAGAATTATAAACATGAATTTTCTATCTTTTACTTATAAAACTACAGGCAACCCTTTGTATTCTCATTCTTATATTTCTTGGAAACACATAGATATTTATGGAATTTTCCTGTACTAGTAATAAAAAGGGAAGAGTGGGGAATAAGCCTCAAGCATGAGCCACTTATTGTTCTTTAGCCTTACTTAAAAAATTTCACCTTTCAAAATATTGCTCTTAATTGCACATTGAATGTGGCAGGTCCTGCTAAATTTTCTCCTTTAGCTAGCTATATTACCTATTGGTGTAATGCCATCTATCTATAACAATAAGAGCGTAATATTACTGGGACAGCTGAATGACCTTCCAGATGACCTTCTGGACAAAGCCTGGGGCTGTGAGGGCTGAGCCCCTTGTACGAATTTCGTGCATCGGGCCTCTAGTTAGATTATAAATGCCTGTAGGTTAAAGGTAACATTCATCTTTGTATTTTGTTATACTCAGTTCCTCACATAATAACATATACAGAGTAAGTATAATGGGTTTGTTGAATTCAATTGACTTGAATTAGAGGGGAGGAATTAGGTAAATGGAAAACAGTGCTAACCAGAGGAAAACTATGTCTTGTAGTCTTTCCAGATACCTTGTTATTTTCGTTTAAGTGATCAAGAATAGTGATATTATATTCATCTTTAAAACCCTTTTGACTGACTAGTGAGAAATTGTAGCATGTCCTTGTTCTGTTGCCAACTAGCAACTTACCTTTCAATAAGCTGTGCTATGTAGTAATTCAGATGGTTAAAAAATAATTTTGTTAAAAAATTTTTCTTTTAGGGAATAATGCTCATGAATTAATTTGTAGACTAATTTATTTATCTCCCCCCATTAAAAGTTAGTGTGAATTTTGAAAATTGTAAAATGTACAGGTTGGAGATGTATAATTTGTTGAGTTCTGACAAATATATAACTGTGTAACTATGCTCCAATCAAAATATAAAACTTCCATTTCCCCAGAAAGTTCTTTAATTTCTCTTGCAGTCAGTCTCTCTCTCTATACCACTCTACCCTGTCCCCTGATCCACTCTTCTGACTTCTATTACATAGATTAATTAGTTTTACCTGTTCTTGAGCTTCATATAATTGGAATTATATAATAAACTAGGGGCCCGGTGCACGAAATTCGTGCACTTGGTGTGTGTGTGTGGGGGGAGTGTCC
The DNA here is from genome assembly GCF_000327345.1 of Myotis davidii. Lineage (NCBI taxonomy): Eukaryota > Metazoa > Chordata > Mammalia > Chiroptera > Vespertilionidae > Myotis > Myotis davidii. The sequence goes on along the minus strand of NW_006286980.1, from coordinate 672,004 downwards.
CTCAGCCCAGCCTGCCCCCTCTCACATACTGGAAGCCCTCAGGCGTTGACCCCCATCACTCTCCAATTGCAGGATCGGGCCCC
>NW_006286980.1:669667-671218 GCF_000327345.1 Myotis davidii | reverse complement strand
AGCTTTGAGAACCATTGATGTGATGGTTACTAGTAAGAGACCATGCTTGGAAGTTGCACAGCCCTGGTTTGAGTCTAAACTTCAAGATTTAATAGCTGTGTGACTTTGTCTGAGCCAGGAAAACTTTCTGAGCCGAGCGTTTTTATCTTTAACTAGAAGCCTGGTGCACAAAATTTGTGCACTGGTGGGGGCTTCCCTCAGCCTGACCTTCCCCTTCTCACAGTCTGGGAGCCCTCAGGGGATGTCCTACTGATGGCTTAGGCCCGCTCTCTGTGGGGAGCAGGCCTAAGGCGCAGTCTGGCCTCCCCCTGCGGCAGGCAACCAGCTGATCAGGGGAAGGCACCGCTTCCATGACCCCCTTGCTGCTGCTGCCTCTGGCCTTTATCCTGTGATCAGGGGAAGGTGATGCCCCCATCACGCCTCTGATACTGCCACTACCAGCTGTGAGGCTGCCTGAGCCTTAGCCATCACAGCCACTGTGGCTTGCCTGAGCCTCACCCGGCCCTCTTTGCATGAGCCTTGGGCCCTCATAGTGGCAGCCTCACAGCTGGTAGTCATCAGTGGCTTGCCAGAGCCCCCGGCCGGCCCTGAGCAAGTGGCAGTGGCCATCGGCTGCGAGCTTCCCAGTGCTTAACCAATTGGGTGCGCTCATCTGGTGATGGGAAGACCGCGTCTTCCAGGGTTCTCCTGGCTGCAGGGGAGGGTGCAGGTCTCCCTCCAGCCCTGGGTCAATGGGTCCAGCTGCTAGAGGAAATTCCCTATTGGTTGCCCAGATAACTGGAGGCCTCCACTGATTCCCGACCCTGACCCGAGAGGCTTTAAGGGGCGATGGAGGCCGCCTGGGAGTTTGAGGAGCTGCAGGAAGGAGCTGCCTTTCTCAGAACCCCTGACCTGCAGTGCCAGAGGCCAAAGTGGGGCGTGGCTGGGCCGGGAGCTCTTAGCCCTGGAACTCAGACTTATCCCCACCTGCCTTTGCTGCTGGGCTTTCCCTCGCTCATCTGTCTTTCTCTGCTGGTGCGGAGGTTTCCTGGCAGAGAGGCTCCGCTTTCACTTGGCAGAAGGAACCTGTGGTCCTTCTGGGCAAGCGGCAGCAACCATCGGGAGTGCTCACAGCCGCCACCACTGCCATGTGGGGAGTACAGGTTGCACTCTGCTGGGCCCGCCTCCCCGGCCCCTGTCCCCACTGCCACTTGCCCAGGGTCAGCCCTAGGCCAGCGGCAGCCGCCATCGCATCCCCAACGCTGCAAGTTCCCGCCCACCCTCACCTGCACACGCAGCCTCCTGATGGGTCATTACTGTGACAGTGTCCCAACCAATTTGCATATTATCCTTTTATTAGTATAGACTAGAGGCCCGGTGCACAAAAATTTGTGCACTCGGAGGAAAGGGGGGGTCCCTCAGCCTGACCTGTGCCCTCTCGCAGTCTGGGACCCCTCGGGAGATAACGACCTGCTGGCTTAGGCCTGCTCCCGGGTGGCAGAGGGCAGGCCCAATCCCTAGGTGCAGCCCCTGGTCAGGCTCAGAGCAGGGCTATTTGGGGAGTTGGGGCAA
>NW_006286980.1:660717-668518 GCF_000327345.1 Myotis davidii | reverse complement strand
CATGTTTCTCTTTTATTAGATAGGATGTGTACTCTTTGTGACTGGCTTACTTTACTCAATGTAATATTTTTGATTTTTTGGATTATTATTGTAAAGTCTATTCAATCTTAGAGACATTACATAAAATTTACTGTCTTTACCATTTTAAATGTAGAATTCAGTGGCATTGTTGTGTTACCATAACCATCTTTCATCCACAGAACTCGTTTCATCTTTTAAAACTGAAATTTCATTGTTATTTCTTAATTTATAATACACTTTTAAAAAGAGCTTATAATACAAGCTCTTTTATCCAACTCAGTTTGGCCTAATAATTGTTAAATTTATTTAAAAATTTTGGCTGGGGGCGTTAGTCATAAAAATGATATTATTAGTGTATAAAAATGCCATCAATTTCTGGATGTTATTTTTATATCCCACTACTTTGCCAAATTCGTTTATTAAATCTAACAATTTTTTGTGTGGAATCATTAAGATTTTCTGTGTACACTATCATGTCATCTGTGGTAATGACAGTTTTACTTCCTCCTTTCCAATTTGGATGCCTTTTATTTTTTCTTTTTGTCTGACTGTTGTGGGACAAGCACTATGTTGAATTAGGGTAGTGAAAGTGGATATTCCTGTCTTGCTCCTGATCTTAAGGGAAAAGCTTTTAGTTTTCGCTCATTGAGTATAGTTGTCATATATAGCCTTTACTATCTTGAGCTATATTACCTCTTTTCACTTTGCTGAAAGTTTTTATCAAAAATGTGTGTTGGATTTTGTCTAATGCTTTCTATGCATCTATTTTACCTAGTGTTCTTTTTCTTTTTTAAAATATATTTCAGTGGGTTTTTTTTTTTACAGAGAGGAAGGGAGAGGGTTAGAGAGTTAGAAACATTGATGAGAGACAAACATCGATCAGCTGCCTCCTGCACACTCCCTCCTGGGGATGTGCACACAACCAAAGTACGTGCCCTTGACCAGAATTGAACCTGGGACCCTTCTGTCCCCAGGCCAATGCTCTATCCACTGAGCCAAACCGTTTAGGGCTGGTGTTCTTTTTCTATTCTAGAATAGTATACATTATACTACATTACATTTAGTGGTCATGTCTCTTTAGTCTCTTCTTCGCTGTGATGAATTCTAAAACCTTGTTTGTTTTTATGACCTTGATAATTTTGAGGAATATAGGTCAGGTATTTTGTAGATCATCCTTCAGTTGGGATTTGTCTGATATTTTCTCATGATTATACTGGAATTACGGTTTTTTGGGAGGAAGACTACAGAAGTAAATTGCCATTTTCATCACATCACATTAAGTGTACACACTGTCTATCTGACTTACCATTATTGATATTGCACCTTGATCATCTGGATGAAGTAGTGTTTGTCAGATTTCTCCACTATAAAATGTTAATCTTCCCCTTCTTTCTATACTGTTCTTTAATGAATGGGGAGTTTTACTCTTTCTGAGGATGGAATAACTACATAAATAATTTGAAATTTTTTAGTATGGAAGATTTATTTATTCTTCATTATTTATATATTAAACATTTATTTTGATCAGTGTGGACTCATGGATGTTTATTTTGTACTTTGAGTTATAATTTAATATTACTTTATTTTATTATTCAAATTGTTCGAGCTTTGGTCAATGGGAGGTTTTCCAGTTGACTTACTTGGAGTTATCCTCATCATTTTGTGGTGTGTTATGTGTATGTTTATTTTAGTGCTTCCTTTATGACACTACAACAGGGGTCCTCAAGCTTTTTAAACAGGGGGCCAGTTCACTGTCCCTCAGACCGTTGGAGGGCTGGACTGTAGTTTAAAAAAAAACTATGAACAAATTCCTATGCACACTGCACATATCTTATTTTGAAGTAAAACAAAATGGGAACAAATACAATATTTGTATTTGCATGTGGCCCGCAGGCCGTAGTTTGAGGACCCCTTCACTACAAGATTCTTCAGGCTCATCTCTATGCTGTCTGTCAAAGTTCTAAAATCAGCCATTTTCCCAAAGAGGTCTTGTTTCTTTTATTGGAAAATGATAGCAGAAACTAAAATTTGGGTACTAGTGCTCTCATTGCTTTTGGAGTGTGGACGCTTGTAGACTTTCTCATCTGACAGAGAAAGAAAATACATGTGGTTATGTATACATATCTGAAAATATTTTTTTTATCTAACCATCTGTATCAATATTAAACTAAACATGACTTCCTTTTGACATGTTCAACTCTAATCCATTACTGTAGCATCTTTCTTCCCTCCCCTTGCTTACTTGAAACCTCCTCTTCAACAGTGAGAAATCTGGCTCTCACCATCTGCCATTCATTTACTCAATAGTTCAGTTTCAGTATATACATATATAGTGGTTTCATAATTGATACTAGAGCACAGTGCTTATGTACAACTAGAGGCTCAGTGCACAAAATTTGTGCACTCAAAGGGGCAGGGGTTCCTTCAGCTGGCCTGTGCCCTCTAGTAGTCCAGGAGCCCTCAGGGCATGTCCTACTGCTGCGGAGGTGGGAGAGGCTCCTGCTACTGCTGCTGTGTTTGCCAGCCATGAGCCTGGTTTCTGGCTGAGCGGGCTCCCCCTGTGGGAGCTCACTGACCACCAGGGAGCAGCTCCTGCATTGACTGTCTGCTCCCTCATGGTCACTGTGCGTCATAGAGACCAGTATTTCCGCTGTTTGGTTGATTTGCATATTTGTCTTTTATTGTATAGGATTCCTTTTGTCTTTAGTGTTACAGGCCACACATTTCCAAAATTACTTACTTAGCGCCTTTCTCCCATAACACACCTCAGTGAGATTGCTTCATACATTTGTAATCAGGAGATTATTTTGTTACATTCTGCATTCTATTATGGGGCCCCTCAGCTTTCTAAATATTTTTAAAAATTTTTTTCATGCAGTAAAGTTCATTATGTGTTACAAAGTTCTGTGGGTTTTGACAAATGTATTGTGTCATATATCAATCACTTCTGTAAAAAAATCCCTACGCTTCACCTACTCAACACTCCCCACTCTTAAACCCCCATAACCACTGATCTATTTACCATCTCTCTAGTTTTGCCTTTTTTATTTTTGTGTAATTGTAAGCATACAGTATGTAGCCTTTTTAGACTGGCTTCATTCACTTAGTACTGTGCATTTAAGATTCATCCTTGTCTTTTTTGTGGCTTGCTAGCTCATTCCTTTTTATTGTTGAAAAGTATTCCATTACATGGGATATTGAAGACATTCTTGGTTACTTCCAGTTTTATTTTTAGGATTATGAATAAAGCTTCCTCAAATATTTTTCTGCAGGTTTTTGTTTGGATATCTAATTGTTGTTTTTTAATGTCTTAAAGTCCATATTAGTTTTGCTATATGTAAATAATATATTAAATTTGTACTTAGTAGGCTTCATCTTATACTAAGCCATTTTCTTAAATATATTGGTTTTAGTTCAAATAGTTTAGAATAGAACTAGTCACATACTCTAAATATACTGGATTTAATAATATTCAGTTATTTCCTTTAAATGTTAACTAATAAATAACTTTGGTATTACATATAAATAAAATTGTGAGCAAAACTTATATAGTAACATGATGGTGCAACTCCACTAATCTTACAGAAAATACTCAGTTGTACTCTAGGAATTCAACAGGGTTAATGAATTATAGGAAACAAAAGCAATTTCTTATTAGAGCCCAAGCAGAATTGCTTTATTATTAATTGTTTAATTATGAGATATTTATATTCTGCATGTCTGGAATAAAAGTAGAAGCAAGACATAACACCTAGGAAGAAAGTTGACTGGATGCTATTATCAAATGGCTACAAATAAAAAGATACTTAATTTGTTTAATAAGATTCATTCAGCAAATAATGAGCCTCCGGGCTTGGTGCTGGGAATATGATCATGGCCAAGAGGTGGATATTTGATAAACAGTCTTGAAAAACTTTGAATTGAAATAAATCAGGAGAACAAAGTAGAGGATCTTAAAATAGATCTCTATACATATAAGAATGTTATATATGAAAATTCAGTTCAGGAGGATGAGGGTGGATTATTTAATAAATAGTTCTGGCACATCTGGCTATCCATTTTGAGAGAAATAAAATTGGATTCCTATCTTACACAACATACACAAATAAATTCTACATGGAAAGACTTACAATAAAAGTTCTGCACTAAATATATGAGAATACATGTGCATTCTTGGGGGTGAGGGAGACCTTCACCTCTAGTGCAAATTGCAAACTATAAAGAAAGAAAAATATATTTGACTGTATGAAACTTAACTTTTGAATGAAAAAAGCATGCCATACAAATAGTGGGTTTGGTAAAAAAAATATTTGCAATGCAGAGGAAGGACAAAGTTGATATCTGTTATATGAAATAACTAGGTATTGACAAAAAAGGAAGCAGACAGCAATATAGGAAAATGAGCTAAGGATGTATAAAAACAAGTCCAAATGGCCAGTAACTCACTGATAGAGGAATATAAATTAAAATAACAAAGTAATATACAGCATAATGTAATTATATCCATCAAACTGCCTCCTTTAGCCCCTGCCCTTCATGAAAATAAAAACAAAAGAAAAAAAAAAGACAGGAAAAGAGAAAAGGACTAACAACAATCTTTTGCTGGCCGGGACATAAGGGAAAAGGTTATTTTAATAATTTTCCGGTAGAAATGTGGATTAATGGAACCTTTTTGGAAGATGATCTGGCAATATCTATTAATTTTTGCCATACATGGGTGGCAAAAAACTAGAAGCAAAATAGGTGTTTATCAATAGACAAATAGTTGAATAAATGTTTTTATTATGTATCTATAGCATAGAATCTTGCTATTAAAAGGAATGATTCAGATACACGTAAGTACTCCAGGAGGAATTTCCACTTAGTATTTTTATGTGAGAAAAAATAAGATGGGAAATGTGTGTGACATACTATACTTAAAAATAAAAACATGCTGTGACAATACCATCTTTATATACAAAAGCCTAAGCGACCAGACAATCGGCTGGTAGCTATGATGCACACTGACCAAGGGGCAGATGCTCAATGCAGGAGCTGCCTCTGGTGGTCAGTGCACTCCCACGGCAGGAGCGCCACTCAGCTGACAGGCGCCAGAAGCCAGGCTGATGGCTGGCGAGTGCAGCTGCATGTCCGAGCTGTGGTGGTGGCAGGCACAACAGGGCTGGAATGAGTGGGAGTGGCACGGCATCCAGCCGGGCTGGGCTCCTCCCCAGCTGCCTGCCAGTTCACACACTACTTCATGCTGTGCAGTGGGCTGTGACGTGGACAGTGGGCTGGTGCCCTACAAGCTGGCGGATGAGACCGGGCTGTGGTGTCGTAGAGGTCCACTGATTCCCGCAGGCCAGGCCGAGGGACTCCACCAGTGCACAAATCCATGCATGGGGCCTCTAGTTATATATAAAGACATGTATATGAGAATACATATTTGCATATGTATAATTATATGAGGAAAGAAATACAAGCTAGATACATGTTAGTTCATTACGTTGGACCACCTGGGTGGACAGATGGGTGAATCTGTCATGTGGTAGGAGGAAGGATAGGGTATGTGATGTAGAAAACCATGCCCACAAAGGAAAAGAGAAGACTGCATTAAAAACAACAGTTTTATGATGTTATGATCATACTTATGCTTTAAAGTTAAAACCATACATTGATTGTATTTATGTAAAATATTTTTTAAAAAATTGGATGTATTGGTGTTAATTGGTATAGCTCCTTTAGAAAGTGATTCAACAGACTTCATCAAGCAGTTCAAACTGAACTAATCATTCTGTATAAAGAAGTCATTGTGCTATTAGCTATACAATAGGACATATATTGGCTAAGCTTTAATGTTTAATAATAGGAAAATGGTAAAATTGTTGTGTTTATGGAATATTAGACAATATTATGGTGATTGCACAACAATATGGGTATTGTTAATATCACTAAATTGTAGTTAAAAAGGTTAAGGTGATAATTTTTATGTTATATTTATTTTGCCACAAAAATAATGACAATACTGTTGGCACCTCTATGCCAACTATCTTTTTAAAACTTAGAAATAGACACATTCTTAGAAAAATATTACTTACAAAAACTGGGGAAGAAATTAAAAGTCTGAATCATCCTATAATTAAAAGAAATTGAATCTTCCCCCAAAGAAACCAGTAAGTTCAGATGATGTGCTAGGCAAGTTTCTACCAAAATTTTAAGAAACAAATTATTCCAATCTGATGCATTCTCTTTTATTTAGTAGAAAGATAAGGATTTTTTCCCAGCTAGTTCTGAAAGCCTGCATAACCCCGATACCTAAACCAGATAAAGGCATTAAAAAAATGAAAATTACAATGTGTTTCACTCATGAATGTAGATGTAGAATTCTCAAACAAAATACTAGCAAATTGAAACCAACATTGTAAAATAAGACAGACACTATTGCCAAGTTGGGTTTATTTCAGATATGCAAGGATGGTTTACTATTATCTGACCTATAAAATATAAGTGATGACATTAAGAGATTAAAAAAGAAATAATATAATTTCTGTAGCCACAGAAAAGTATTTGATAATGTAAATTCATGATAAGAATGCTTAGTAAATTAGGAAAAGGGAGAAATTTTTTAGTCTGTTGGAATTATTAAACCTCCTCCTCCTTCCCCCTAGATCAATAATCAATCATCAGCAGACAGCTTAGTAAATGGGGAAATATTAAAAGCATCCCCCTTTAAAAAAACAGGAATAATTTAGGAATGGTTGTTATCATTCATTATAATTACTATTTCTACATAATAAATCATCCCAAGTTTAATATCATAAAGCAATTATTTTGTTATGCTTGTGGATTCTGAGGGTCAGGAACTTGGACAGTGCAGAATAGGATGGTTTTTACTGCTCTACCCTTTCTAATGCCACAGTAGGATGACTTGAACACTGGAGGTAACTTGATAATTCTGGAATGGAACCATCTGAAAGTATCTTCATTCATTAATCTGGTGATTTGATTGCAGCTGTTGCCTGTGAACTCAGGTATCAGAAAACTTACATGGGGCTTCTCCATTTGTTCTTTCCAAGTGGACTGGTTTGGCAAATCTCACATCATGGCAGCTAGGTTCCAAGCGCAAGCAATACAAGAGCACAAGGCAGAAGTGCATTGCATTTTATGACTTAGCATTGAATTAGAGAACATATCCAGTGCTTTAAGACAAGAAAAAGAAATTAGTGGTATAAGAACTGGAATGGGAGAACTACAACTATTGTTGTCTGGAGGCAATATGATTATATATAAAATAAAAAGATCATAGATGAATTATTAAATATGAGTTTAGCAAAGATGAATGCATGTAAGATTAATATACAGAAGTGGATTTCATTGTTGTACAATAACAATAGACAACTAGAAAATGTAATTTAAAAGAAAACATTAAAATATTATCATCCTTATCTAATAAAAGAGAAACATGGTAATTGGCGTATGACCGCTACCCTTCCCATTGGCTAATCAGCGAGATATGCAAATTAACTTCCAGTCAAGATGGTGGCAGGCAGCCAGGCAGCTTGAAACTAACCTGAGGCTTGCTTGCTTCAGTGACAGAGGAAGCCAAGGTTCCCCGCCTGCTGCTGCCAGCCTCTGAGCTTTACTCTAAGAAACAATGTTGCAATTATAGAAGCTAAACAAACCCCAGAAACCTGCTTTCAGCCAGCCGGGCCTCAGAGCTGGAGCTGATACAGTGTTTCAATTATAGAAGCTACACAAACCTCAGATACCTGCTTTCAGCAGCCGAGGTCTCAGAGCTGGA
>NW_006286980.1:634462-659695 GCF_000327345.1 Myotis davidii | reverse complement strand
CATACACCTGGAATTTTATATGCAAACCACAGAAGCAACTAAATTTTCTAGTGACCACATTTTGAAAAAACAAAAACAAGTCCTATATAATAAAGAGGTAATATGCAAATTGACCCTCACACCACAATGCCATCACAAGATGGTGGCATGCAGTGGGGGCGGGACCGGTGACTGCTACTCAAGGCTTCTGTCGGGACCCCTGTGCCCAATATGCAAATTGACCCTCATGCCATAGCACCGTCACAAGATGGTGGCACGCACAGCAGGGGCGGGCCAGTGGGGAATAAAAAAGTACAGACGAAAGAGTAGGCAAATAATGAAAGATATAAATAAGTGTTTCATAAAAAAGGAACCATATATGATTAATAATCTATAGGATAGATTTCAATTTTGTTAATGATTGGAAAAATCAAGTTAAGAACACAGTGAGATACCACTTAAAACCAGTGTTGGCAAGGTGAGGATTCACAGTACTTTTATGTGTTACTTCTGCATGTATAGTTTGTGTGCAACCATTTTGAGAAATAATTTTTTATTATCCTGTGAAGCTAAACATAGACAAACTTTTCAACCCAGTGATTTACTTGTAGACATATACCCAAGAGAAATTTTGTGTATATGCAAAAGTAGATGTGTTGGAGAATGTTCATAGTGGCTTTGTTCTCAATAACAAAATATTGTAAACTACCCAAATGTCTATTGACACAAAAATGACTGAATAAACTGTTACATTATAGAACTCAAAAGAATGAATGGTAGCTAAAGTAATATTAGCAATGTAATTTTATTTGAAACTTTAAGTCCCTCAAATTTATGTGTCATGAATATCCTTTAAAATTAGTAAAATAAAAATAATATGCTTTTTGATAGTAGGTGTAAATGAAATGAAACTTCATTAATTTGAAAGCAAGGTAATAATTAAAAAATAAATTCAGGATTGTAAATCTAAGGAGATACAGGGACAGATTATGTGTAATTTACTGTTAGAATCTAGTTTTAGGTTGGGTGGTGGGTTTCTATATGCCAATTTTACTTTAAAAAAACAACAATAAAAAACATGCATGTAAGATTAATATACAGAAGTGGATTACATTGTACAATAACAATAGACAACTAGAAAATGTAATTTAAAAGAAAACATTAAAATATTATCATTTACACAGAAATTACATTTACACAGAAATACTTTGAAGCTGGGGTGTGATTGGTAGGGCTGCTATGTAGGTAGAGCAAAGGGAGTCAGGAGTATTATAGATGAAGTCAGAGAGGTACTAGGGACCACCAATCATATTTAACAGAAAAGTAAACACATTTTCAAGAAGGTTTTAAAGTTATCTACAATTAAAGTATTTAAACACTGAGACATTGAGTTTATAATTTCATTTCTGTCTACCCCAAAGAGTTTTGTGGTTATTTTGTCAGAATAGCCATGTTCTAGGTAAATTAGATTATTAAATACATCTGTCTAGATCAGCGGTTCTCATCCTGTGGGTCGCGATCCCTTTGGGGGTCGAACGACCCTTTCACAGGGGTTGCCTAAGACCATCGGAAAACACATATGTAATTACATATTGTTTTTGTGATTAATCACTATGCTTTAATTAGGTTCAATTTGTAACAATGAAAATACATCCTGCATATCAGATATTTACATTACGATTCATAAGAGTAGCAAAATTACAGTTATGAAGTAGCGACGAAAATAATTTTATCATTGGGGGTCACCACAACATGAGGAACTGTATTAAAGGGTCACAGCATTAGGAAGGTTGAGAACCACTGGTCTAGATAAATGAGGCTTCACTATAAATAGAAAAGAATTTGCTGGGCTGGTGTGGTTCAGTGATTGAGTGTCGACCAATGAACAACTAGGAAAATGTTCCATTCCCAGCCAGGGATGATGCCCTGGTTGCGGGCTTGATCCCCAGTGTGAGGCATGCAGTAAGCAGCCAATCAATTCCCTCTCATTGTCATTGATGTTTCTATATATCTGTACCTCTCCCTTCCTCTCTGAAATAAATAAAAATATGTATTAAAAATATTAATAAAAGGCTAATGTGCAAATTGTCTCCTCATCTGGGAGTTTGGGAGTTTGACAAGGGGTGGGGCTGGCTGGCCAACTTCCCGCGGCCCTACCCCATGGCTGGCCCAGCCCCCAATTACCCTCCCCTACCCCGATTGAGGGTGGGGCCAGCCAGCCAACCGCCCATTTCTCATCCCCTGCTGACCCCACCTCTAATTGCCCCCCCACCCCACCCCATTGGGGCGGGCTGGCTGGCAACCGTCTGCGACCCTTCCCTCCTGGTCTGCTGGCCCAACCCCACCCATGCACAAATTCATGCACTGGGCCTCTAGTAAAAATATATTTTTTAAAAAAAGAATACAGAGGAGAACATACAAAACTATGAAACATAACACTTTCTTATTTAACCGTTCGACTGCTAAGGAGCGCTATCACGCTCTTCTTATTTAAAACAAATTTATGTAAAAAATTGGTATTTTTAAATTTTTGTTGTTGCAGAGCAATACAAGTGAGTTCATTGTATAAAAAGTGTTTTACATTTTTTCCCATACACGCGCAATTAGTGCTGCAGTTTTGGCATATGTCCGAAAAAATACATCAGCAGCCAAATGGTTAAAGAGAACATAAAATTTGTGATCATCCACACTTAATAATGTTGTCAACACTGATTTTACTGTGTTGTTCTGTAACACTTTTCTTTATTGTTGTATAGAGTGACTTAATATTGTGATAATAATTATAGGCTTTTTACAGAACAAATTTTTACTTTTAATTATTAGTGCCAATACAATTCACAACTTTGTTGCCATGTTTATTTTGCTTACATGTGAAGCTCCAAAGCTCATGTCCCATAGAGGCACGGATTTGTCGTTATTTTTTTTTTTTGAAAGATTTGGAGTTGAGATTGGCATGGTGATAGTTTTAGAGTTTAAAATTTCATTGCTTTATATAGAGTTATTCAGTATGATGAATGGATTGGAGAGCAGAATGACCAGAAATGTTTCCAGTAATTTTCCAGAAATAGTGATGGAAATCTGAATCACAATACAGGATTAAATGACATACCTTGCTATGGTATAAAATGAAGATTAAAAGGTGACATTTAGTCTCTGCATTGTAGGTGGATTAAAGAATGCTCATACTGTTATCTCAAAATAACATTTTTTGAATGGAAGGTATTTAGAAACTTCTTTGTGAAGAAGAAAGGCATTTGAGTTTAGTAGTAGAATAATATATTGAAAGGATGTTATCATGTAACTAGGGGCCCAGTGCATAATTCGTACACCTTGAAAGTAACTGTGGGCCACGAGGCTGCAGGTGGGCACAGGGGTGGGTCTCGGGCCATCCTCTGCACCCGTGCCTGGTCCTTCCCGCCCTGGCCCCCTGGTCCCTGTCTGTGGCAGCCCTGCTCCCACTGGCACCGCTCCCACACACTGATGGCGCTGGCCCCACTCGTACTACTGACAGTACGGATCAATTGGGGCTGGTGTCAGCAGCAGGTGTGAATGGCAACTGCTGCCCTGATCACCCCTCAGGAGCAGGAGGAGGTGGAGAAGCCCTGAGCAGTGATCAGGGCCAGCAGCTGCCACTCACACCCACTGCCAGCGCCAAGTGATTGGGACCAGCGCCAGACGCTAGCAGCGGGTGTGATCAGCGGATCCAGCACCAGCTGTGGGTGTAAATGGTGGTTCTGGTGGCAGCAGTGGGTGCGAATGGGGCCGTTGCTGGCAGCGGGTGTGAGAGGCAGATGCTGAACCCAATCGTCCCTCAGGAGCAGGGGGAGATGGATAAGCCCTGAGGTGTAATCAGGGCTGGCAGCCACTGCTCACACCTGCTGAGAACGCTGAGCAATCGGGACCTGGGCCAGTGCTGGGTGCCGGCAGTGGGTGTGAGCGGATGCTCAAGTGCCAGCAGCTGGTGTGAAGTCCCAGTGGGACCGTGGCTCGAAGAAGCAAAGAATTTTTAGTAACTACCAGAGGCTTCCCCCAATGACAGCGTCTGGTGCCCTGCCTTCGTCTGGCACCCCGGCTCACCTGCTCCACTATCCCCGTCGCGGCCGATGCCTGCCATGTTCCATATTCTGCCACCTTCTGCTGATGCTTGCCATGTTTTGCACGCACTCCCTGGTGGTCAGCGCACATCATAGCAACTGGTTGTTCGTTGTTCCACTTGTTTGGTCTATTTGCATACTAGGGTTTTATATATATAGATATCTTAAAAGGCATCTAATCAACCTGTTCACCTTATATATGAGGACACTGTGGTCAATGGAGATGTGGTGCCTTTGCCACAGTCACATGTTTTAGATGCAAATTCTTATATGACTGCAAGATATGGGTGTGCTAAAGGTGAGGATGGTAGCAACAGTTATGTAACAAAGGTCCATAAATTCATGTTTAGAATTTTGACTTAATCCTTAAGATGATGAGGAGCCAATGAAAGGTTTTAACTAGATGAGTATTTAGAAGGGTTCACTTGGGTAGCACAGTGGAGAGTGGAGTAGAAAGGAGCAAACTGGAAACAAAACTATTTTGGAGACCGATTCTATAAATAAACCAGGTGAAACATAATGGTAGCCTTAATAGGGTGAAGGTATTGGGCATTGAGTGGAATAGATGGTGTCTAGAAGAATTTAAGACACAGGATTTAGTGATAAAATATATGGAGTGAGAGGGAGTAGGAGGAGAAAATGATGACTCCAGGTTTTTGTCTTTGCCAAACTGTGTTGTAGGTGGTAGCACCAATGGCTGAGTGAAGGAATCCTGGAGGAAGAGTAAATTTGAGGCTCATGAGAGATATCTTGAATTCATTTTTGGTTGTATTGAATTTGAGGTGCCTGTTAGTTTTAAATAGAAAGTATTCATTTCCCTGTTGGGTATATGGATCTGGAGCTCAAGACATGGATCTGAACTAGAGATTCCTTAATGTATATTTTAAATGAATCCAAAGGAGTGAATGAGGTAGTCCAGTGAGTGTATTTGAAGTGAGATAAAAAGAAGGGCTAGGTTGAAGCACTTGGGGATGCCAAAATTTAAAGAGTAGGTAGAAGAACCTGCAAGGGAGATTGTGAAGAAGCGGTCAGAAAAGTAGGCAGAAAGGGGAAAAACTATGGTTGTCTTGCAAATCACAGGGGGAATGTTTTGAGAAGGAAAGACTGGTCAAATGCTGTTAGTGTTCAAATAAGACAAGGAATTGAAATTGTCTTTTTGCATTTAGTGAAAAGGAGGTAATTGGTTGCAGGCATGGGCTGTAAGAATAGAACATTTATGATGTTGAGTTGTGAAAAGGAGAGGATTGTGGTTGGAGAAGAATGTGAAGTGGAGGACAGTTTTGCTTTTGTTTTTGTTTTGTTTCATTTTTAAAGATGTAGGACCTGGAGTGTGTTTCATTGTTAACAGGCAGGAACCAAATAAGTGGGGGAAGTTGAATATTTACGAGAGGGAACAAATCAGAGAGCCAAGTCTCTGAGAGTACAGATGGAGGAATTAGCTTTAAGTAGGTGAAGGGATCCCTGTTTCTTTGTAAGTGGAATAAAGTGGAATAGCTGGGCACAGATGCTGGTAACTATAATTTTGGTAGTAAGATGTTATTGGAATTCTCTTAAAATGCCTTCTATTTTCTTGTTTAGCAAGACTCTTGGTAATACACATCGATTACTGAAAACAATAGAAAGGTTGGAAGTCTGGGAATAGTTGAGAATCTTTGAAATAGTTTTTGTAGGATTAGAGAACGAGATTTTAGAGAAAAAGTAGATGTGTGGTAGGCGGCACTGTGAATCTAGTTGAAAATGGGAAACGTGAATTTTAGAGTGAATTCTCTGATAGTATTTAGCAGAAGACAGGTAATTGGATAGTGTTGGTGGATCTTGTGGGGAGCTATTAACGGTTGTCAATTGAGATACAGAATCAAGCGTCATAGAAAGCAGGAAAGTGGCTCTATTGTTAAAAGGTTAATGTAAATGTGGCTTGGATTGAGGCTGAAAAGAAGTCTCCCACAAGTTCTCTTCTGAATTAAATTTACATATCCGGTCACAGGCTAAAACACCTCTCCATTCTAAGAAAATGAAGTTTTTCTCTAGTGAGCTTCTCTTGTGGGAGATGGACTAGCGGTATAATATATTGTTTGTGGGCACAAAGTTCCCAGTGAGGAATCCAAAGAGCTTGTACTGTGCGTGCATGCTGACTTCTATATATTAATCTCACCCAAAAGACAACCTATGGATGTCTAGATCTTGTTGTTGTTGTTGTTATTATTATTTTTCTTTTGGAAGGAAGTAAATAGAGAAAGGACTCTAGTATTTCTTCAATCTTATGTTCTTTTATGTCTTTTTTAAAATCTAAATTCTTTATTGTTTAAAGTATTACATAAGTCTCCTTTTTCCCCCATTGACCTCTCCCTGGCCAACCCACCCCCTAGCAACATGCCCTCATCCCCCCAGTGTTTGTGTCCATTTGGTTATGCTTATATGCATACAATTCCTTTGGTTGATTTCTTACCTCCTTATCCCCTTGATTTCCCTCATAGGTTGGATAGTCTGTTTGATGCTTCTATGACTCTCGTTCTATTTTGGTTCCTCAGTTTATGTTGTTTATTATATTCCACAAATGAGTGAGATCATGTGATATTTATTTTTTTCTGACTGGCTTATTTCACTTAGCATAATGCTCTCCAGTTCCATCCATGCTGTTGTAAATGGTAAGAATTTATTCTTGTTTATAGCAGCATAGTATTATATTGTGTAGATGTACCACAATTTTTGTTTTTTTAAATTAAAAAAATTTTTTCTTTATTGATTAAGGTATTACATATGTGTCCTTATCTCCCCATTGTCCCCCCCACCCCCACTCATGCCCTCACCCTCCTGGTGTCTGTGTCCATTGGTTAGGCTTATATGCATGCATACAAGTCCTTTGGTTGATCTCTCTCCCTTATTCCCACCCTCCTCTACCTTCCCTCTGAGGTTTGATGGTCTGATTGATACTTCTCTATCTCTGGATCTGTTTTTATTCATCAGTTTATGTTGTTTATTATATTCCACAAATGAGTGAAATTATGCTACTTATTGATGTTTCTTTTTCATACCTCTCAGCTTGCAAATGTGGAAGATCAGACTATACACCACCCCCTGTATCTCATATTACATACTTCATTGTTGTCTTACCTTCCCCAAATGGTTATAATTTTGGTACAATTAGTTATTTATTGTTTACATTATTATGGCTATTTAAATACTACTCACAGCTGAGAAATACAATATATAATGTGTACCTTTTTCTGTCTATCATAGTATTTTCTCTTGTTTTCATTTGGTTAATTTTGTAATCACAAATTCAAGCTTAAGTTATTTAAAATTACCCTCATGATGGTAAAACACATGAGAAAGTCTATCAATTTCATTTGCTTGAGTATATCTCCCAGGAACTTCCTGATATGTTCCAATGCAGACTGGTTGCTCATGATTCTTGTTACATAGATTTTTATCTTGGGAGCTCACTTCACCATTATTTTGCAAGAATCCTCCCTCCTCCCCCTTCCCCCCCCCACTTCAATTGGATCTCTTTCCTAATCCCATGTCTTCTTGTCTTATTCCTTTGGGTTACTCCATAGCTTTTTAAGAAAGTGTATTTGGGAAATAATTTTTTGAGACTTTGCAGATATGATTATGGTTTTATTTTTCACTGAATTATTTGTAGGTTTGGCTGATTATCTAATTCTGTGCTGTAAATAATTTCCCCTTACAATTTTAAAAGCATTTCGCCTTCCAGTGATGTTGTTGTGAAATCTATTGCCATATATATATTTTATCCTTTAAATTAAACTTATTTTATCTTCCTAGAAGTTTGTAGGATGTTTCTTTTGTCCCTAGTGTGCCTTAATGTGTTTTTTCTTCTGTTTTCTTGGACACTTATGGGACTATTACATCTGAAAATCATATCCTTTGGTGTTCGAAAAGTTTCTTTGAATTATTTTGTTGATGATTTCTTCCCATTTGTTTTCTCTGTTCTGTCTTTCTAGAATTCTTAATAATTAGATATTGCATATTCTAGACTGGATCTTGTACATTTGTTAGGCTTTTACTCTGATTTTGTATATTTTTCTTTTATACTTCTTTTTAAATGAAGTTTCCTCAGCTTTATTTTTCACCCTGCAGTTTTTCATTTCTGCAGTTATCATTTTTTCTTTTTTGACTTTTAATGATCTGACTCCTTTATTAAAGTGGCAAATATATCCACTCAAGCATTTATTAAACACTCCCAAAGCCCAGAACTTTGATAGGCACCACAACTCCCTTTTTAATGCAGATATTTTAATTTCTTTTATTATGATGATGATGATGATGATAACATATAACATAATTTTCCATCTTTTCCCCCCATTATAGTTCACATTCAGTATTATTCTGTATTAGTTTCAGGTGCACAACATAGTGGTTAGATAATCATATACTTTACAGAGTACTTCCCCTAATATTTCAAGTACTCCCCTCCCCAGCTCATACATAGCTATTACAATATTATTTTTTTCCTCCATTGACCTCTCTCTGGCCACTCCCACCCCCTAGCACATGCCCTCACCCCACTAGTGACTGTGTCCATTGGTGATGCTTATATTCATGCATACAAATCCTTTGGTTGATCTCTAACTCCCACCCAGTCCCCGCGCTTCCCCACTCCCCCACCTCGCCTTCCCTCTGAGGTTTGACAGTTGGATGCTTCTCTGTCTCTGGATCTATTTTTGTTCATCGGTTTATGTTGTTGACTATATTCCACATATGAGTGAGGTCATGCGATATTTATCTTTCTCCAACTGGCTTATTTCGCTTAGCATAATGCTCTCCATGTCCATCCATGCTGTTGTAAATGATAAGAGTCCCTTCTTTTTTACAGCAGCGTAGTCCATTGTGTAGATGTACCACAGTTTTTTAATTAATCCGTGTGCTGATGGGCACTTAGGCTGTTTCCAAATCTTAGCTATTGTAAATAGTGCTGCTCTTTACCACTCCTTACCACCTGCCTGCTCGCTGCTCCTTGCTGCTCTGCTCTGCTTGCTGCTCTGCTTAGCGCTGCTGTGGAGGCAGTAGAGGCTCCTGCCATTGCCGCTGTGCTCGCCAGTGGTGAACCTGGCTTCTGGCTGAGCAGCGCTCCCCCTGTGGGAGCACACTGACCACCAGGGGGAAGCTCCTGCATTGTCTTCCCCCTAGTGGTCAGTGCCCATCAAAGTGATGGGTTGTTCTGGTTGTTCTGCCATAACAGTCGCTTAAGTTTTTATTATATAGATGGGTTCTGGGTTTCCTTTCTGGGAAAGCAAATCCTGGATTGGGCCATGGCCGTCAACAGTGGCTGACTTGCCTTCCTGTAGAGCAGGGTCACACAGGACACCCGGGGGCCGTTGGCCAAATCTTGGCTACTGCCAGACTCTTAGGGGGTGAATTTTTTTTCTTCCAAGGCTTGGATGATGTCTTCAGGAACTTCTCTCAGTTGTCTCACTTGTTCTCTTTTGTTTCTCCTGAAATGAAACCAGGAGTTTTCTGTGGCTGTTAGGAAAAGGCTAACTTCCACTTTTCCGTACAGAACTCGTTTATGCTTGACCTTTTGATCAGTGAGAATTTTTTCAATCCATGTCATCACAACTACTTTGCCTTTTCCCACTGTCTCAGAGCCCAGAGGTGATGGTTTCAGGGATAATTCTTCCATCACAGACTCCTGCACTACAAATGTGTTGGGTTTCCTTGGCTTCTCTAATTTTCTTCGCTTACTTGTTGGTGATGGTACTGTTACATCATCATAAAACTCCAAGCTAAGGCCCATCTCATTGTCCGACCTTGACAGCATTTAGCGTAGTGACTTTAGGAACCCCTTGTATTCGAAGTTCTTTCTTCAGAGGAGCAAGGCTGCATTTCTTTCCCAGCATATAGCTATACCACCACAGTCTTTTTTTAAGTTGTATATTGTCATGGATGATCCTTTTAACAAACTCTAATTCGCCTCCTCTGCCATGATCTCTGTGATACCTCCTATATTTACTGAACTAGGTGGAGGTCTTCAAGGATTTCAAGAGTTTACTCCCTGGGCTTCCATCTGATTGGCAAGAGGAGGATCGCACAGGCAAAAGTCATAGGTTGTCTCAGATTCTTCTTTAAGAGCATCCATCAGAAGCGTCTCCTGTGGTACTTTTACAGCTTTTATAAGATCAGATAAGTTATTCTGTTCCACATTTTTCTTTGCATAGTTGAAGCACATGTCATCTACTTCTGTTGCAAGAAAATACCTGTCTCAGTGTCTTCCAGTCCAGAGACCCTCAGCTTTACTCTGTCCAGGAAATACATGTTTAATCTTTTGCAGGGATGAGGAGCTGTAAGGTCCTAGTTGCACAGACTCTGAGAGGGAATCTTGGATTTGTCTGCGACTGTTATTTTGAATCTCACCATTACCCAGCTTTCAGTGCCCCCATTCTGGAGCTTTTTATGGATTCTATAATATAGATGTGATTCTCATTTTCTCACTGGTAGTTTAAGATACAACTTCCTTGTAGTTACTTTCAAATTTTGCAGTTTTCTTATTGCCCATTCTCTTTGACCCTGTGTTATGAGGAAGCAAACAATCAGAAACTATTCTTTGCTATATTTTAAGAAAAGACTTTTGGCAAGAGACTTGAATAAATTGCATGTTCTTAATGTGTCATTTAAAATTTTCCAGTAGGTCTATTGAAATAGATCTCAAATGTTCCCAACTGAAGCATTTAATGATGCTCCAATTAGATATATCACCTTAGGAAAATCTATCCTTCCACCTTGGACATATTTTCTTCTTTTTTTATGGCTCTTTTATATCGCATATTATTTGTGTTTGCATACTTTTCTTACACTCTGCCCTTCCCCCCACACCTGACCATAACTACTTGAGGGCCTTGAGTGTTCTTCAGATTTGCCCAATAAAAATTTGTTACATTAAGTGTTGTATATATCTTGTTCTTGCAAAATATTAGCAATGTATTAAATACTGAGAATAGTAAAAGAAGAAATTAATACAACAGTGCAGCAAAAGAGATTAAGTTCAGATATAAAGAAGTATGAGAATTATTAAACTTGGATATTATGAAATCTTTCAATGTAGATACCTAATCATAACAAAATGTAATATCTCTTATTTCCTTGACAGAGAAGAAAGAACTACATGATCTATCAATTTTTAATCAGGCTCATGATTCTATAATTTAGATGACATATATATTTTGTATTGCTATATTATATTTATAGAGTAATGAGATATAATGTTAAGTGCCTAGAAATATTCCAAAAAGTTTATAAATGCACTTTAGATAAAATAATGTTTTAATGTATTAGAGAGACTAAATTCATAAAGAAGTCCATACTTGTAATTTCCCACTTAAAAACTAAGTTTGTGTGTGTGTATTTTGTAAAATTGATTTTTACAAATCAGTGCTGTAATTTTTTTTCCTCCTGATCTTTTAAATATTCTGCAGGAAACTATTTTAGGGTTTGAAACGAAATTATTCAGAGAAAGGTTATTGCTTTAAAATAATGTTTATTTTTCCAGTACTGTATTTTTAAGAAACTCATGACCCATTTGTCTTTTAAAGTGTATTAAGATTTCTTTGAGAACAAAGTAGAGGAAGAGTATCATCTGCATTTTAACGTGTAGAAGTTGCTGAGGTATGGAACATCAGTGGTCACTAATATGTTCTTTCATAGAGCTAAATCAGTACTTAGGAAACTGATGGTATTTGGTTCATTACCACAGGCAAACAAAGCTGAAATGATTGTTAGGCATAGGCATTTGTTTTTGTTTTTAAATTTTCTGGCATCTTACAAATAATTTATTGGGATATGACTTATGAAAACACATAGAAGCATTACTCTAAAAATTCCATTCTTTTGAAACCATATTATTTGGGTACAGTGTTCATAGATGCTAAAAATATTTTTTAATTGTCTCCTGAGACTGGTGGGATACATGTGGAAAAGACAAACTTGGTGTTTATAGTTTGACTTGGTTAATTCTCTATATCCATATCGCTCCACTTTCATAATTTCTTCATGAAAAAATGTAATCACATACAGATTTCTACTCGCTTGCAACACAAAATTAATGTGAATTCCATTTCAAACTAACCACCATCAAAAGTTTTGAAAGTCTGGTTTATATTTTTTAAGTGCAGTATGTGGATGACTTGCTTAGTTTTGATTTTTGGAAAAGTACATCTTTAGAAATATTTTCATCAGGTTTTTAAAATGTGGGTAATGGTGACAATACTGGTATCATATTTTGGTTAATTTAATGTTCTTTCTTTATAGAATGTATTTTTGTCTACATACATTTTTTAGTGCCATTACCTTCTGAGTTTCTATGAAAATAATTTATTTTGCTTATTAAAACAAAACAATCCTTGAGATTTTTTTACTGTTTATTTTTTACTATATTTTATTTTTGAGTGCATTAATATTAATATTTCAGTTAGAAGGCAAAGCATAGATATAGATAACCATGTTTATATAGACAACAGCCTCATCACTCAGACCAAAATATCTTAGAAAATGCATTTAGAATTAATTATTGCTTAGTTTTAGCTATTTTTTTAATAATTGGAGAATATTTTTTTTTGTAATAAGTCCATCTTGTATTATTGAGGAATAATTCAAGGAAACTAGAATGTTCCAAAAATGTATACACACTTTGAATAATTATTAATTCCAAGGTGTTAAATCTGTAAAGAAAGAAACATCTATTGAGCTATCGGGTGTTAAATGTGTATACATATATGTGGATATGTTCACTTTTGAAATACAGAAAAGGAAACATGTTATTGTTGGCCAGAGTATCACTTGCAGCTACTGATTAACAATTTAATGTAAATTTGTTTTTTCATTTTAATGTATACCACCTATTACTTGTTTTACCTTTCTAGAACTTTTAGTTCTTTCATGATTTGTTAGATAAAAGCTTCTTTTATTTCTCTTTTTAAAGTCCAAGTACTCATGTTTTCTCCTTCTGTTTTTATTTATATACACTTAAGATAAAATAAAATGTGTTATCCTACTGATTGTCCTCTTACATTCCTTAAGGATAAAGGAGAGTGGAATTCTGAATATTCCCTTGTGTTTTTCTCTTCCCTGGTCTCCCATGAATACATGACTTGATTTATCTTGATCAGCCTAGTAACTTGCTCCACATTTTTCCAAAAGTGCAAAGCAGTTTCAGCTAAAAATACACATATCAAAATGCTCCAGAAGTTGTGGCCACAGCTCAAAAATGCTGATCAATTTTGAAAATCTAAATCAACCTCGGCCATGAAACCAAGGGAAGAACCTTTGTGGTGGGGAACAGATTTCCAAAAATTCACCACAGTCCTGTTCTTAGCTGGAGTTTGTGCTGATGTTGCCAGACAACTGAGGAATAGATGCAAAAAGCAGGAAGCATTATTGAATTGAGTCCTAGGGCCAATTTGGGAAAAGCAAATTAAAATGTAAAAGAATATTTTTCCACTCCTGGCATCTCAATGTAAAATGGCAAAATACATGGTTGCTGAAAAAGTCACAGAAATTACTAATTTTGCCAGAAAGACTAATTTTGCAAAAAAAGGGTCTAGTCTTTTTAAGTTAAAAATGCATGCACACATAGTTAAAGAAGTTTTTTTTTAACCCAAATAAAATAGTCTTAATTTACAAATCAAACTGTATATACCTTTAAGTCAGAGAGTGTTTTGACATAATTGACTGTGTGTGGGCTTGTTTCAATGTCTTCTGTTATTTTCAGGTGCACTTGAACAATGGATGATGATGATTTTGGTGGTTTTGAGGTATGTGCTATTATTTACCTTAATTTTGCTTACGTAATTGTTTTAATTTTGTGAGATGACAATGGAGTATTTACTGTTTTGAAAATGTATTATTTATCATTGGCATTCATGATCTTTTTCTTGATCATTTTGAATGTAACTTTAGAATAAAAAATGAAATCAAGGCAAATAAAAATATAGCCCCTCTGAAAGTTAAACTGATTTATTATTATTGAACATTTGGTCATGCCCATAGGAATGGTTTAAATTAAGATAATTAAGTGCTACTAGTAGAAACACTAGAGAAGAGGTTTTAAAAATTGTCAGCAGATGATTTTGTTGGGATACATGTCAATTAGGAAATACTTGTGAGATGAAAGATGAGTCTTGAAGATCGGTCACATATTTGCATGTTTACACTTGTAATGAGTTAATTTGGACTATTATCTACATAGCCTTTTGGTGGCTTATACAACTAATTAATATGTTTATGTTTGAGTATTCTCTCAGGTTTGACAGTATTTTGTAAGTGGAAATTGTTAGCTGAAGAAGCACTGTCTTTTCCTTAATCCTTTTCACTGAGTGTTCATTTTATTGAAATATTTTGTAACCCAGTTATTTTTATGGAGCCAGTATAGTCTTGCAGGAAAATCTCTGGATTAAGAGGCAGGATGCCTGAGCTCAAGTCCTGGAACTACCATCAAGTGAGCTCTGTGATTTTTCTTTATTTTAAGTAAGACTTTCACCTAGTTTGGAATTTTGGTAGAATTAGATTGTTAAAAATAGAGAATGTAATTAATGACATTAACAGGAAATATAATATATTAAGTCTATATTCAATGTTCTGAATATCATGTAAGAATGGTATGAATTTTTTTAGATGAAGGTCATTTTCTGTCAATATGAAAATATTTAGAATATGAACATACCTATTTTCCTCATTTCATCTAAAAGTATTTTTTTGTTTCGCACATTTGTATGTTTTCTATAATATTTTGGGTTTTGTTAGGTGATTGAATCTTATGTTACAAAATGAAACATTTAAAAATTTGTTAAAATTTATTCTAAGGAAAATATATGTTTCAGATATAATATTAGTTTAATGTTTAGAAGTTGTCAGTTATTTGAAAGTTAAAATTTTGTATAGTCTCCTTTAGACCATGCTTGATTTATTATATTAGAAAAAAATTGATTCGGTGGTGCTCCTTATAGTAAAATTTACACTTCAGTGTTATAGTTACTGGATCTATTACTTTCAATATTATATAGGTACAATTTTAGCCAACCATTCCAATTTAATTGTGGTTATTAGGGTACTTTCTTACCACATCCTGTTGTAGAAATATGGAAGGACTCTGTCCTTGTCATATAAACCATGGTCATTTTTCGTAGTTTGTAGAGAGTAGTAATTCTACATCATGTGTCTCCTGTGGTAGATTTTCCTAGTTGACTTCTCTTTGGCTGAGAACTCAATGAAGAATCTGAACTGACATTATGGTTCTTTTTTCAATAATAATTTTACTGTGACCTGGACACTTAAAAAAGAAAATGCTGTACTCTTACACATACCTCAACATTTTAGTAATTGTCCCATAGTTTTACAACTGTTTAATAGGAGGGCTTGTTAATTTGAAATGCCAGCTTTAGGACTTCTCTAAATGTTAAATAACCAAGTCCAGCTGTTAGATTATTAAAAAAATATAGATGAATTCTAGTTCTTTAGATTGACTTCTAATTAGGTCTTGTGTTAATGAAAAAGATTTGGTCTCTAGACTTTCACAGAAAAATTACCTGTTTTTCTTATGTGCATAATAAATGTGGTAAATTAGTTTAAAGTACATAGATATGAAGTTCACAAGTGGAAATGTGATTAAGGATATATAAAATAAAAAGTTTATTGCCAGAAGATATATTTGAGTAAGTAAGGAAAATTTTTGCTTACAGATAATAGAACATGAGTACTGGGGGTAGTGAGTATTGGGGCTGGTAGTAATAAAGACTGAAAAGCAATTGAGTGTTCAGAGGGAATTTGAAGATGAGTGGTACATTACAGAGACTATGCTTGTAGAACCAGGAAGCTTGATTGCTTAAATAGCACTTCTGTTTTCCAGGTATTCTAAAGTAATTTTGCCTTTGTTTTCTAGGCTGCAGAGATTTTTGATGGTGGAAGTGGTGAAACCCAAACTACATCTCCTGCTATTCCTTGGGCTGCTTTTCCTACAGGTTTAAGTATACAATAACTCAGAATTTTTTTTCTTATTTATACTAGAGGCCCGGGGCACAACATTTGTGCACTGGGGAAAGTCCCTCAGCCTGGCCTGTGCTCTCTCGCAGTCTGAGACACCTTAGGGGATGTCCGACTGCTGGCTTAGGCCTGCTCCCCAGCAGTAGGACACCCCCTGAGGGGTTCTTAGCACTACTGCGGAGGCGGGAGAGGCTCCTGCCATTGCCGCTACATTTGTCAACCATGAGCCCAGCTTCTGGCTGAGCAGTGCTCCCCCTGAAGGAGCACACTGATCACCAGGGGGCAGCTCCTGCATTGAGCATCTGCTCCCTGGTGGTCAGTGTGCATCATAGTGACTGGTCGTTCTGCCATTTGGTTGATTTGCGTATTAGGGTTTTATTATATAGGATTTTTGCCTTTTCTTTGGAAACTTCTTTCTACCTTTGCACTTGGCCTTCTGTGGTCTGAAATTGGAATGACCCAGACTTAATCTAGGTTTTTTCATAACAAATTATGAATTGCTGCAATGGTGGCCTGAGACATGATTAAAAAAATAATATCATGAGCATTAAATGAAATTAAATTGCTACTTACATTTCCTAATTTGTCCTAGTTTTAGGAAGGTAAGGTGCAAATAATTTTCTTAAGTTATCTAGTTCATTAATTAAAGACTTCTTTTTATTGTGGTAAAATACATGTAATGTAAAATTTATCATATTAACCATTTTAAGTGTACAGTTCACTATTGTTAACATACTCACATTGTTGTTCAACCAAACTGTAGAAATGTTTTATCTTGGAAAACTGAAACTATAGTAATGAAACAATAGCTACTTATACTGTCTTTCTCTCAGTCCCTAGCAGCTACCATTCTACTTTCTATCTCTGTGAATATGACTATCCTACATATCTTATATAAATAGAATCATATAGTATTTGTCTTTTTGTGGCTGATTTATGTCATTTAGCGTAATGTCCTCAAGGTTCATTCGTATTCTTGCATGTGTCAGAACTCCCCCCCACCCCCCACTTTTTAAGCTTGAATAATACTACACTATATGTATAGTACACATTTTTTTATCCATTCATCTTGTTGGTGGACTCTTGCTTCCTTTGACTATTTAAATAATTTTATTATGAGCATGGGTGAACTACTTTGTGTTTTTAAAATATCAGTATAGCTTTGCTGGTAGGGCTCAGTGATTGAGCATTGACTATGAACCAGAAGGTCATGGTTTGATTCCCGGCCAAGGCACAAAAAGCCAGGTTGTAGGCTTGATCCCCAATCGGGGGCATGCAGGAAACAGCCAATTGATGATTCTCTCTCATCATTGATGTTTCTATCTATCCTTCCCTCTCCCTTCCTCTCTCTTAAATCAATAATAAAAGTTTCTAAAAAAACATAAAATATCATTCTATTGGATCCATGGTGGTGGTAGAGTAAGAGGAAATTACACTCAACCTCCTCCCAGCATCAAATTGAGATTACTACTAAATTATAGAACAGTCAGCCTGAATAATCAACTGAAGACTAGCTGAACAAGTCTTATAACTAAGGGTATACAGAAGAAGCCACATCGAGACTAGTAGGAAGGACAGGGACAGGAAAAGGGCTTGCACTGCACCCATGTACAGTGGTTGAGAATCTGGAGGGATGTCCAGAGCACCCCACTGAGTAGTGAGGAGTCTCCACTTCATACCAGGCTCCCCTACCCGGATCACCAGAGTCAGGAAGATGATCCCATATAGCATCTGGCTGTGAAAATCAATGGGGATTCTGTTCGCCAAGGAGAGATGGGAGTATGCTAGGAACCCAGGCAGCTTCTTAACGGGCCGGCACACAAATTGCCTTTGTGGGCACTTATCTGGGACTCTGGTAAAGGTACAGTAGCTCAGAGGAGACTAGAGTCTTACAGGGAGAGATTGGTTCTGTGGCTTTGGGGAGAGAGCTGAAGAAATAGCCATCATTGTCCTTGTGCTCAGCCTCTCTCCACACCACCTACAGATGCCATTATTCCTGGGTCAGCACTCCACTGCATATGATATTGGCCTGGGGAGATCCACTGGCCCCAACCTCCTAAACCCTGTGTCCCTGCCTTGCCAAACTTGTGTCCTGTGGAGAAATCAACTAGATGCGAGCAGGATGGGCTTGCTGTAGTCATTTTTGGAAGGCTCTCAGGTAGGTCCAGGCAGATTCAGGGGGTAACAGAAATGCACAGGAAGAAATCAAGTTGTGTGGTTCTGGGGCAAGTGTCATTTTTTTAATCCTGCATGCCCCAACTAGTGCCACTGTTTCTGTGCAGATCTCTGCCTCCATACAGCCAAATCTTAATCTGTTTTACCTTGATGAACTCTATTGGCCTCACCCTGATGACTCCCCAAAACCGCGCTCCACCACAAAGGTAAGGTCTACAGGCCCAAGTTGGGTGGTGGCTGGCCTTGGTGTACTCTGAGGTTTTTGCTGTGTGTGCACAGACCCAGTACTTTCACTGAGTTTGAATCTGTATCAACCTGGTAAACAATACTTGCCCCTAACTTGTGACCTCAAACCTGCCTCATGCCAATTGTGTACTGATGTGGGATTGTTAATGGCTGAGTCAAACAGGCAGCTGTCAGGTGGAACCAGATCTTGGGGTGCCTTGGGCCTTTTGCTAATCTGCCTCAGGCTCATTAATGGTGTACACTGGCCTTGGTATACATCTTGTTCCTTCCCACACTCACCCAGGCCCAAAACAGGTAGCCAACAACCATGGATTGCTTTGTGGCTCCTAACCAGTATAATACCCCAGGGCCACTCATAGGCAGTATCTGACATTGACCTGCACTGGAGTCTCTCCCAAGAGACCTGAGAATCAACATACCAAGTGGCTGGTTTGAGACTTCATCAGAGCATGACCTGATTAGCTGCACAAGTGGCCCACCCAAAGGGAGATCTCAGCAGACACCAGAACCTGCTAGGGAGAATTTCATGTTTGGGGGTAACCTCCCTGCACAGCAGCTTGAACACTGTGGTTGTTTGAGGTCAATCCTCATAGGCAACATAAGGGTCAACCCACCACAGATGGGCCAACAGTAATCAAGACTAAACTACAATAGGTGGTCTCACCTAACCCCCACAAGGGGTATTTTCTTGTAATTGATTTCTAGTTTGATACCATTATGCTTAAGTGATTAGGGAGACTGCATCACTGAGCCTACAGGACACCTACTACATAAGGCCACCTTACCAAGACTAGGAGTCATAACAGGCTTACTTAATATACAGAAGAAACATAGAGAGCTAGCCAAAATGGGGAGACAAAGAAATATGTCCTAAATGAAAAAACAGGAGAAATTCACAGAAAAAGAACTAAACTAAATGGAGGCAATCTACCGGAAGACAGAGTTCAAAATAATAGTTATAAGAATGCTCTAGGAACTTAGAACTTCAACAGCATATAAAGAACATAGAAACCACAAAAAATAACTAGTCAGAAATGAAGACTATAATATTTGAAGTATAGCATACACTAGAAGGAATTAGCAGATTAGATGAAGCAGAGGCTTGAATCAGCAAATTGAAGTGCAAGGTAGCAAAAAGCACCGAATTTTAAAAGAATTAAAATAATGATGATTGTTTAAGAGATCTCTGGGACAATATCACGCATAATAGGAATACCAGAAGAAGAAGAGAGAGAGCAAGGTATCAGAAACATTTGAAGAAATAATGACTGAAAACTTCCCTAACCTGGTGAAGGAAAAACACACACATGTCCAGGAAGTGCAGAGAGTCCCAAACAAGTAAACCCAAAGAGGCCCACACCAAGATGCATCATAACTAAAATGGCAGTGGTTTAAAGACAAAGTGAGGATCTTAAAAGGAACAAGAGAAAAATAGTTAACTATAAGGGAGTTCCAGTAAGACTTTCAGCTAATTTCTTAAAAGAAACATTTCAGGCCAAAAGAGATTAGCATGAAATATTCAAAGTGATGAAAACAAGGACCTACAAACAAGATTACTCTACCCAGCAAGGCTATCATTTAAAAATGAAGGAGAAATAAAGAGCTTTCCAGACCAAAATAGTAAGTAAGCAAATAAATAAATAAATGGTAATGGCATTTATCACCACCAAATCAGTATTACAGGAAATGTTAAAGGGATTTTTTTTAAGAAGAAAAAAAGTGGGGTGCATAAATATGTAAAAAAAAAATGACCATACATACATACCACTAATCATACACAAAAATTCTGGTGTAGCAATACTTCTATCAGACAAAATGGACTTTAATACAAAGGCTGTAATAAGAGACAATGAAGGACATTACATAATGATAATGCGATCATTCCAAACAAAAGGATGTAAGCCTTGTAAGCATTTCTGCACTCAAAATAGGAGCACCTAAATATATAAAGCAAATATTAATGGATATAATGGGAGAGATCAGCAGTAATATAATCATAGTAAGGTACTTTTATCACCACATTGGCATCAATGGATAGATCTTCCAGACAAAATCAGCAAGGAAACAGTGGCCTCAAATCACACTGTAGACCAGATGGATTTAATTGATATTTCAAAGCATTTCACCTCAAAGTATCAGAATATACATTCTTTTCAAGTGCACATGGAGCATTTTTCAGGATATACTACAGGTTATGCCACAAAATAAGTCTCAGTAAATTTAAGAGGATTGAAATCATTATCAAGCATCTTCTCTGACCATAACAGTATGACACTAGAAATCAATTACAAGAAAAAAAGTGAGAAACACACAAGCACATGGACATTTAATTACATGCCACTAAACAGTGATGGGTTAACATGAGATCGATGAAGAAATTAAAAGATACCTTGAAACAATTGAAAATGAAAACACAACCCTAAATCAGTGGATACAGCAAAAGCAGTCTTAAGAGGGAAATTTGTAGCAATGTAGGCCTACCTCAAGAAACAAGGAAAATATCAAGTAAATAATCTTACCTTTATACCTAAAGAAACTAGAAAAAGAACAAGCAAAGCCTCAAGAGAATAGAAGGAAGAAAATAATAAGAATTAGAGCAGAAATAAATGAAATAGAGTCTAAATAACAATACAAATGATCAATGAGCTGGTTCTTTGAAAAGAAAAAAAATTCTCAAAATATTATGAATACAAATTCAACAACACTTGAAAAAGATTATACATTGTGATCAAATGAGATTTATTTCTGGGATGCAAGGTTGGTATACAATATCCTCAAATCAATTAATGTGATGCACCACATGCAAAATGAAGGATAAATATCATATGATCAACCCTGGCCAGTTTTGCTTAGTGGTTAAAGCATAGGCCCACTGACTGAAGGGTCACGGATTCCATTGTGGTCAAGGGTACTCAGGCTCGATCCCTGGCCCTGGTCGGGGTACATGCAGGAGGCAACTAGTCAGTGTGTCTCTCTCAGCCGATGTTTCTCTCTCTGTCTCTCCCCCTCCCTTCCACTCTTTCTAAATATCAATGGAAAAAATATCCTAGGCTGAGGATTAACAACAACAAAATAATATGATCACATCAATAGATGCAGAAAAAGCGTTTGACAAAATCCAGCACCCATTTATGACAAAAACTATCAGTAAAGTGAGAATAAAGTAATGACACTTCAAAATAATAAAGGCCATCTATGACAAACCCATAGCTGACATGTTATCAGTATGTCTCCCATTTCTACATGCCTTAGAGGGCAAAGACTATGTTTTGAATCTTTTTGAATCCTAAGTACCTAGCTTTGTGCCTTGTTCATAAACAATGCACAGTAGTTTTTCTTTATTTTTTATTTTTATTTTTTAAATATATTTTATTGATTTTTTACAGAGAGGAAGGGAGAGGGATAGAGAGCTAGAAACATCGATGAGAGAGAAACATCGATCAGCCGCCTCCCTACACACCTCCTACTAGAGATGTGCCCGCAACCAATGCACATGCCCCTGACCGGAATCAAACCTGGGATCCTTCAGTCTGCAGGCTGACGCTCTATCCACTGAGCCAAACCGGTTAGGGCAGTAGTTTTTCTTTATTAATAAAACAAATTTACTTTAAAGTAATTTTGTTATTATTTTAAATTCTTTGGAGGCAAGTAGTCTTTCTGTCACAAGTTAGAGAAAGGTAAACCTAAATGTTACTTAAGAAATATAATTTGGAGAGCTTAAAGAATTACTCACAGATGGCTAAGAAGCTATTTTTTTCTAGGTCTCAGTTACCTTTCATGGCCATTCCCAATTTAGACAACTGAACTGGAAATAATTATTAACAAGAGTTGTCACAGAGTCTAAATAAAAGAGAATAGTTATTTTCCTGGTTGTTGTTTTTTTCTTTTTCTTTTTCTTTTTCTGTGTGTGTGTGTGTGTGTGTGTGTGTGTGTGTGTGTTTAGTATTTTTCCTGGTCCTACTGTGTGTCACCTAGGAATAGTATAAGACAGTAGAGGTTAGACTAAAGTTTAATTCAAAGTATTGGGGTCTAAAAGCAATAATATTAGTATCTATATATTTGCCTCTCTTTCTGTTTATTTTTTAAACATTTTTTAAAGGAAAATTATTTCAGGTTTTGCATAGCATTTATATCAGTAACTTTTTGAGTTGAGACCTCATGGGACTATACTTTTTATAAGAAAGAATTTTTTTTTTTGCTAAGAAATTTATTTTTACATCATTTTTAAGTAATTTTCTAGCTTTTATTATAAATTTTCCTAAGACTGTTAAAGCTATCCTTTTTAGGAAACTAACTTCAAAATGAATGTCTGTCTTCTTATACAACACATGTGTATGTATATATAAATGCAAATATATACAGAATGTAGACATACATAGGTAGACAGCTGTTATGATTTCTTCCTTTTTTTCCACTTTTGCCTTCCAATACAAGTTCTCTTTCCTACCATACCCTCTGGAAGGAAGGAGTTTATCTTTACTTGACCTTTCAGATTCTAGGAGCATTACACAATTAGTCTTAGTTTAGTTTCAGTATGCTTTTGATTCTTTTCTGGTTGCAGCAGACCCAATGTTTCTGAATCCTTGGGATTTATTTAAATGAATTTTAGAGTGTTTATTCATTTATTCACAAATTCATTCATTATTCTGTTTTTAAAGTATACTGTGTTTCAGACACTAAGTGCTATGTGATGTGGACTTCATTCCATTTTCAGTGATGCCATATGAAAATTATCATTATAAATTACAGGATGTTTCACAAAATTTATTGTTAATGTTGGCAAGCACTTTTATCAATAACTTTAGCTTCAAATCTTTGCATGAAAAAAATATGAGGCCAGAAAGTTTTGTCCACATCGTGTACAATGTGGGTGGTGCTGTTTTAGAGGCAAATGATTGTTCACTTTTTACTTTTAACTGTATAAATATAAATTGTCTAGAAAGCGAGGTGGGAGGCAAAACCTTGAATACTGTCCTTTCCAATATGTTTCTAAGTTCCTTGTAGCACTACACAGACCACATTAGAATGCATTGACCATCAAAGGGAAAAAGAAGTGGTCCAGATAGATACTTTAATCCAAATTAGCTTATTCAAAATGGCTTATACACAAGGCAAACTAAACTGTCTGTCACAAGCCGACCCTTTAGAAGGAATAATGGGAATTGGACCAGCAGATGTTGAATCAAATAACTTAGATGTGGTTCACTTTGCATCTGGAGCTATTTGCATACAAAGCCAACAGGAAAGTTCAAACATTTTTCTCAAGACATTGGCAGAGAGAAACCTGGAAAACAGATGCCTTTTTGATTTCATGGTTCAGTTTTTCCATTCTCCGTTCTCCTGGCCAGGAAAACCTAGGACAACAAATCGGTCATTTTATTAATATCCCATTACTCTCCTTGCTAACCCTGTTTTTCCAGTCGAATCTATGTTACACATCTACAAGAGTTCAGAACCCGAGTCCACATTTTTTTGTTTGAGAAAAACTTGTTATTTTTTTTCCAGATTAATCTGAAAAATAGGAATAGTTAACATTAATTGAATTTTGCTTTAATCTATATTTGAGGTAGAAATTTAAGGTGACATTACATATTTATATACCTGTATTATAATAGGCAGCATATACTATACTGTTTAAAATTTTTCTATCACATCTATTTTGTGTCTATATTAGACATTTTGCCAGGACTTAAAGTGGATTTCCACTGTAGTGAAATAATTTTGTAATATTTTTGCACCAATTATTTGAATGGCAGATAGCTTCTTTTTGCTACCTTGTCTTTTGGTTTGTTTGTTTTATTTTAACTCCCAGGTTACTAACTCACCTTTGTTTTATTTGGAGCCAGTTTCTTAAAGTTAAGGTGATAGCTTCTATAAAGCTGTGAGTTATTAGTGTATATGTAAGTATTGGTCTTTACGTTGATTCTCAGTAATATATTTCAGTTCCTATCTTCATTAATGAGTGTCTAATATGAATAGTTTCCACTAGGTGAATCATGGTACCTGATTTTAACTGTATGGTCCAACTGTCACAGTCCTAACCTAATATATTGCAATTGCTCTAAAAGCATCATTATACATATAGAACACAAATATTAATGTGAAGAATTATAATACTGAAGAGAAACTTGTTTTTTTTAAAAAATATTTTATTTATCAGTTACTGTTTAAACTTATTTTTTGCAGTATTTTATGATATAGTCTTTTTAAATTCTTTATTGTTTAAAGTATTACATATGTCTCCTTTTTTCCCCATTGACTTCTACCCAGCCACCCTCACCCCCACCCCCAACACATGCCCTCACCCCCATAGTGTCTGTGTCCATGGTTATGCTTATATGCATGCATGTAAGTCCTTTGGTTGCTCTCTTACCCCCCTCCCCCCAACTCTCCCCTGCCTTCCCTCTGAAGTTTGACAGTCTGTTCGATGCTTCTATATCTTTGGCTCTATTTTTGTTTATCAGTTTATGTTGTTCATTAAAATCCACAAATGAATGAGATCATGTGATATTTATCTTTCTCCAACTGGCTTATTTTGCTTAGCATAATGCTCTCCATGTTCATCCATGCTGTTGCAAATCCTAAGAGTTCTTTGTTTTTCACAGCAGCGTAGTAGCCCACTGTGTAGATGTACCACAGTTTTTTTAAAATTAAATCTTTATTGTTCAGATTATTACAGTTGTTCCTCTTTTTTCGCCCCATAGCTCCCCTCCACCCGGTTCCCACCCCAACCTCCGCCCCCACCACC
>NW_006286980.1:632978-633705 GCF_000327345.1 Myotis davidii | reverse complement strand
CCAGTGGCTCAGCCTCCCCAATTACCTGAGGTGGACACTCTTGGTGCACCCCTTTGTGGGCTTTGTGCTCAATCTTGTTGTAGATAAGCCTTGATTGCTGTAGGTATCACTGGAGGAATTGACCTCCAGGCCAATTGGCTGTGAGGACTAGCTGTGTCTACAATGGGAGAACTTCTGTGCTGGAAACACCCCTCCGGGGCAAGACTTGCTTCAGTGGGGCTATGGTGCTCACTGAGTCTGTCCCCTGAGTGTGTCCTTTATGGATTAAAGGAGCTGCAATCTGGATGGTCCCATTCTGACCACCAGGAACACTCTGTACCACAGTTTTTTAATCCACTCATCTGCTGTTGAGTTTCGACTTAGGCTGTTGAAACTAGATCACCAAATTACACAATACACAAAAATAAACTCAAAATGGATAAGGGACTTAAATGTAACACGGGAAACCATAAATCTTAGAAGAATTTAAAGGCAGCAAAATATCAGGCATACATTGTAGCAATATTTTTACCGATACAGCTCTTAGGTCAATGGAAACTAAGGAGAAAATAAACCAGATACCTGCTTTCAGCAGCTGAGGCCTAAGAGCTGGAGCCAAGCCTCAGAGCTAAAGCTGGCCCAGAATAAAAAAAAAGAAAAGAAAAAAAGGAGCAGTTGGGAGCTTCAGTCACCCACCAGCCTGAAAACAGCCCTCAGATCCTCATCCAGGCTGGCCAGGCACTACCTC
>NW_006286980.1:626589-632202 GCF_000327345.1 Myotis davidii | reverse complement strand
CTGAGTGTGACAGGGAGCAGCGCCCCAACCCCCTGATCCGCCCTGCTCTGTGTGTGACTGGGAGCGATTTCCCCAACTCCCCTATCAGTCTTACTCTGTGAGTGACAGGGGGGAGCTCCTCAACCCCCGGATTGGCCCTGCTCTGTGCGTGACAGGGGAGAGCTCCCCAACCCCCTGATTGCCCTGCGGCTCTGTGTGTGACAGGGTAGAGCCATAGCCTCCCCATCGACCCTGCCTTGAGTGTGACAGGGGGCGGTTTCCCAACCCCCCAGTCAGCCCTACCCTGAGTGTGACTGAGGGTGACATTGCAACCTCCCAATCCGCCCTGCTCTGTGCATGATGGGGTGGCGCCCCAACTCCCCAATTGGCCCTGCTCTGAGCCTGACCAGGGGCTGCACCTAGGGATTGGGCCTGCCCTCTGCCACCCGGGAGTGGGCCTAAGCCAGCAGGTCGTTATCTCCCGAGAGGTCCCAGACTGCGCGAGGGCACAGGCCGGGCTGAGGGACCCCCCTCCCCCCCGAGGGCACAAATTTTTGTGCACCGGGCCTCTAATATTTATATAATAGAGCACTATACACTTGGAAAATGAACAAACTGTAACTACACATAACATGAAAGAATCTCATGAACATATACACTATCCTCACATTATCTTTAAGAGTTTAGTATGAAGTATCAATTGACAAACTGTTCTATAATTAAGTCCTAGTGTTGGAATCTGTGAAGTCTAGAGGGTCATCCTCTGTTTGGAGTCATGGAATTCCTTTTTTATTTTAAATTTCCATGGCCCCAAACCCCGCCCTTTTGGCAACCAAAAGCTATATCTGTAGGTCTATTTCTGTTTTGTTTATGCATTTACTAGAGGCCTGGTGCACAAGATTCGTGTACTCAGGGGGGTCCCTCAGCCAGGCCTGTGCTCTCTTGCAGTCCCGGAGCCCTTGGGGTATGTCTGACTGATGGCTTAGGTCCACTCACAGCTAAGCCATCAGTCAGATATCCTTAGCGCTGCTGTGGAGGTGGGAGAGGCTCCTGCCACTGCCCCTGTGCTCGCCAGCTGTGAGCCCAGCTCTTGCTGAGTGGCGCTCTCCCTGTGGGAGCACACTGACCATCAGGGGGCAGCTTCTGCATTGAGCATATGCCCCTGGTGGTCAGTGGATGTCATACCGACCAGTCTTTCTGCTGTTTGGTCAATTTGCATATTAGGGTTTTATTATATAGGATTTTGTTTTGTTTATTCATTCATTTCGTTTTTTAAATTTCACATATAAGTGAAATCATATGGTATTTGTCTTTCTCTGACTGATTTCATTTAGCATTAAACCCTCTAGGTTCATCCATGTTGTCACAAATGGCAAGGTTTTAGCCTGGCCAGTATGCTCAGTGGTTGAGTGTCAATCTGTGAACCAGTAGATCATGATTTGATTCTTGGTCAGGGCACTTGTACAGGTAGTGGGCTCAATACCTCATAGAGGTGTGCAGGAGGCAGCCAGTCAGTGGTTCTCTCTCATCATTGATGTTTCTATCTCTCCCTCTTCCTCTCTAAATCAATAAAAATATGTTCTTTTTTATTCCTAAGTAATATTCTATATCTATCTATATATACATATGTGTGTATATCTATATATACACACACCATATCATCTTTATCCATTTATTTATTGATGGACATCTAGGTTGCTTTCATATCTTGGCTATTACTGGTAATGCTTCAGTGAACATAGGGTGCATAAAAGTTTTCTAAATAGTCTTTTGTTTTCTTCAATAAGTACCCAGAAGTGGAATTATTTGATTTATAGTAGCTCTATTTTTAATTTTCTGAGGAATCTTCATACTTTTTTCCACAGTGGCACTAATTTAAAGTTTCACCAGCAGTGCAGGAGGGTTCCCTTTTCTTCACATCCTTGCCAACACTTGTTGTTTGATGGTTTATTGATGATAACCATTTTGACAGGTGTGAGGTGATAACTCATTGTGGTGGACCTTCTCATAGGGATTATTTTAGATAACTGTACATTTAAAATGGCCAAGTAATTTCAGGATAAACAACACAGAGATTACCTAAAGCACATAGAAATTAGAACAGGAAGATGTTTGGTATATATTTTAGAACTGTGAATAAATAATTAAGTTTTTACTAAATCTTAATCCTATTGAAAGTTTGTCTGACATAAAAGTTTTTGAGGAAACTCCATACTGTTTTCCATAGTGGCTGCACCAGTCTGCATTCCCACTAGCAGTGCAGGAGGGTTCCTTTTTCTTCTCCCTATAAATTTTTGAGATTAAACCCTTATCGGAGATAACATTGGCAAATATGTTCTCCCATGCAGTGGGCTTTCTTGCTGTTTTGCTGATGGTTTCTTTTGCTTTGCAGAAGCTTTTGATTTTGATGTAGTCCCATTTGTTTATTTTCTCCTGAGTTTCCATTGTCCTAGGAGCTGTATAGGTAAAGATATCACTACGACATGTCTGGTATTTTGCTGCCTATGGATTCTTCTAAGATTTTTATGGTTTCCTGTTTTATGTTTAATTCCTTTAGTATAGATTTTTAGTAATCTAGTCAAGAAATGATGTGAGTCAAACCAGGATGGTAAAAGTGGCTGTTTTAAGAAATGACAAAATAACTGCATATATTTTGAAAGGACAGGTAACAAGATTTCCTGGCAGGTTGGATGTAGCATGTAAGAGGAGAAAAGGAGGTCAAGGATGACTCCAATGGTATTAAGTGAATGGAAGAATGAAGACACCAACAACTAAGATAGGGAAGGCTGCTGATGGAAAAGGGCAGGAGCAGAAAAGGAGGAGATCAGATCTGGACTTTGCAAAGCCTACATGAAGGTCTTTCATTTCCAACTAGACACTTGAACTCTTTAAACTACCCAAGATTATAAGGAGCATCAGATTCACTTACAAAACATAAGATAGAAACACAGCATACAAGCATACAAGCAATGTCAAAATTTTCTCTTTCAAAAGAAAGTCCTCGCAACAATAAAGGGGCTAGTTTTTGACCTCAATCCAAGTCACAACTCATGTGCAAGTAGATAGTCTTCAGAGGAGAGGGTGAAGCCCATCTTGGCCTAGAAGCTAGCCATATGCTCCACAAGAGTCATTATTTTCTGAAACAATCTTATAGGCAAAGCAACCAGGTCTCAAAACAAACACGTTCAGTTATAAGAATTAACAGATCTAGGAAAGTCCCAAACTCTGACTTCCAAACAGGTATACACACCTCATTTTCAGAGCACCTAGACAGGACAAAATTTATTTATCAGGATCATATTTTATACATAATCAATGTTGCCTGGTAACAAGAATGACATTCTACTTCATGTTTCCAAGGGAAGACAGCCAGAAAATTAACCCAACATCAATTATGTTGGGCATGTTGATTCTGAATGTCTAATATGTGGAAATATTGGGAGATCTGTAGATTATACGAATCTAAAGCAGCTAGACTTAAATCTATTTACAATAGTAATCCTAGAAACAAACAATTGAATCAATAACATGTAGCTTGACTACTAATCAAAATGTGGCTCTAAAGTGTCCCCACCCTATCTACAACAAAAAGAGTTTATTGTACCCTAGAGCAGTGGTTCTCAACCTTCCTAATGCCACGACCCTTTAATACAGTTCCTCATGTTGTGGCGACCCCCATTTCATTGTTACACATTGAACATAATTAAAGCATAGTGATTAATCACAAAAACAATATGTAATTATATATGTGTTTTATGATGTTATTAGGCGACCCAGGTGAAAGGGTCATTCAACCCCCAAAGAGGTCGCGACCCACAGGTTGAGAACTGCTCCCTAGAGAGACATAACTTTACCAATAAACAAACACTAATTTTCATAAAACAAAAATGTGCCATATATACATTTTAAATTTAAAATATAAAACAAAAGTGGCAATAAGATAAAGATGATATTCTGTAATCAAGTTGTAAAGTTAGAAGCAACTCAGAATAATCTTATGGTAAGATTAGTAAAATTATCTACAACTTCCATTCTTTTATATGTTGCAACTTCTATAGTAAATAGCATGATTATACTACAGTGATCCTTAAATCACAATAATTAGATTTAATTTGCAATTTTAAAGACTGTTTTGTACTGAAAAGATAATGGAAATTATCACAGGTAGAAAAAAATTACCAACCTAATAGTAGTAGTATATAAAGCTTTGTTTTATTCACTATAAATATTCTGAGTAAAGTTATTTTTCATATTTTAGTTATCTCTTACTTGTTATATAAACATTTTTATCTTAAATTATCTTACTTGGAAGGTTCCTACTATCTCTGAAAATATATCTTTCAATTAAAATTTTTGCAACTCCTTTCTATACATATGAAGGGAGCATAAAGCTAGATTCTGTGACTATTCTGTCTTTAAATTGGAATACTTAGTCCATTTATATTTTAATGTAATTGCTGACATACATATATGGTTCTTTTTTACACCATCATAATTTTGCCTTTCTATTTATACTGCCATTTTATGTTTTCCTTTTTTGTTTTTACCTTTTTTTAAATTGATTTTCTTCTTTTCTTTTCATATGATCTATCAGTTTCAAAGTTATATACTCTGTTTCTCTTCGTTTGGGGTTTCCCAGAAACTTTAACTATCATTCTAACTTACTAGCTTAAGGAAAATCAATATAATGCTCCTCTTGAAAAATACACACAGGGACTGTGGAACATTTGAACTTGAATAATTTGTTCTCTGGCTATTGTGCAGATATGACCTCTCCAACAGCATTGGTGACCAACAGTCTGCCTCCCAGAACCTTCCTCTCCTGTGCCCCTTACATGAGAACTCTGTGGAGCTTAACAAAACCCTGCTCTTTTGGTTTGAAGTGGTTAATCCAGCCTTAGCCCAGGAACCCCAAAGCACTTCACCCAGGGACCCTAATAAATGCATGTACACAGGTCCTATCTGCACTCTGCCTTGACCTCCCTGAGTGGCTCCGAGACATATGTAATATATATGTAATACTTTAAACAATAAAGAATTTAAAAAAAGAAAACATACTGAATATATCTCATCTATTCTACTCTTCCCACAGCAATCTATTCTTAACACAGCTACTACAGTGATGCCTTTAATACATAGGTCATCACTGTTCATAATTCTAAATCGGCTAACAGAAGTTTCTCAAATTTTTTGTGTGGCAAAAAACTTATGAGTGAAACAAACATTTCACTCAAATTTTAGGGTAGTATTTTCACGGCACATATTTGTTGTAGTATTAATAAACTTTGTTTTCTTGATGAAAAAATTAGTGTACTCAGATAACTTTTGAGGATGTATTTCTGATATAAATTAGGTTTTCTGGACTTTCTAACACTTCCTGCTATCACCTTTTGTGATTATTATACCTTTTTGTATTTAATGTCTATCTATAGTCATAGTAATTGTCAGCCTGTCCTTTTTC
This sequence comes from Myotis davidii, assembly GCF_000327345.1. Taxonomy (NCBI): domain Eukaryota; kingdom Metazoa; phylum Chordata; class Mammalia; order Chiroptera; family Vespertilionidae; genus Myotis; species Myotis davidii. The sequence continues at coordinate 626,762 of NW_006286980.1, read as the reverse complement.
ATCCCCATAAACATGGCCAGGCTTTACTTAGTTTTTATGAATTGTGTGTGTCCTGGGATTAAAGTAGCACAATTTTATTCATGGTTAGCAATGAGGATTAAAGAAGTAGATTATTTACTCCAAAATGGTGTGTTCTTTTTTCTTTTTTCTTTTCTTTTGCCTGGTTTTAGCAC
>NW_006286980.1:615073-625638 GCF_000327345.1 Myotis davidii | reverse complement strand
TAATTTTTTTTGTCAATGCCTATTTCCTAACTGATGGCCATTTTGGTCCAAGCACCACTAATAACTCAAAGCAATGGAATGGCAAACATCAAGAATCCTTTCTTTCAGTATTTGTGTGCCCTTAATTCATCAACTATTGCTGGTTTTGTACCATACACGTTATCTTTTATGTATCCCCATAAAAAAAGTCTAGTGGATAGATTTTCTTTGTTCAAAGCTTAGCATAGTTTCACCCATTATCTCAAATCAGCTAAACCTGAAGGCAGTGAAAATTGAGTTATCAGCTGTTAAAGTGTGTATACATTTCTTTGGGGTATCCTGTGTCCCCTTGAAAAAATGTAGACACACTTTGAATAATTACAAAGGCAGTGTTTGTACTTCAACTGCATTTTCAAACTTCCAGTAGCATTTCAGGATGAATTTCCTTTGTTCAAAGCTTAGTCTGGCTGAAAAGAAAGAAACATCAGTTGAGCTATCAGCTGTTAAAGTGTGTATACATGATTTTGCGACATCCTGTATCCGTTTAAGTTATTGATGCACCTCTGATCACAGAGTTGTTTTTCTTTTCTAAATTATACCTTTATAATCAATAAAATGAGTATTAATCAAGGCAATATAAGCCAACTGTGTGTGGGTTTTTGTTGTTGTTGTCAATTATAGATGTAGGATTATATTGCAGTTAATTGTCTTTTTTTTTTGGTGAGTTAAATACTGAATATTTTAAACTTCACATGATTTCCCTTAAATGAGCAGTTTATAAAGCTTCATTCATGAATTCATTTTTAAAAAGCTTAGGGTTTTACAGCATTGATATTATTTATTAAATTATGTATTATTTTTGCTTGTTTTAGTCTTTTATGCTTTAAAAAAATACGATTTTAGCATTTCACTGCACTCTTTTGTGACACACATTCCTTAGACAAAGGATATCCCCCTGTTTTATTTTTACTTTGAGATCTGCAGGTTGTGTACACAATTTTCCATTTATTTTAACCACATGGTTCATTAATTTTAATAAATATAATGGTAAGAGAGCTTTATTTAAACTACATACTTCTAGATTTGGGTATATAAAATTTCTTGGAGGTAATTCTAAGAGTTTAGTTGTCTAACAGCTGCTGCTGGCTAGTAGGTGGCTAATATCTCTTTTAAATTGTTGGCAAAGAGGATATAATGATGTCCAGCAGAATTTAGAGTTTTATAACATGTAGTTTGCTCAAATTTTGCTTTTGAGTCCCCATTTTTGTTTGTTGGTAGATGGACTTAGAGATCTAATTTTAAGAATATGATGGCATGCCAAGTTTTTTAAAGAATAGTATTTTTATCCTATTGATAAAAAGATGGCCTCCTAGTGTTGAAAACTCTTATGATTGTCCTCCTATATAATAAAGAGCTAATATGAAAATGGTTATCACGCCCTCACGCTGTAACGGCTCAGACACTCAACACTGGGGAGAGAGAAATGGAGATCAGTCAGGCACAAATGAGCTCATGAGAGAGGAATGGGGACAAGCCAGGCACAAATAAGCTCGCGAGAGAGGAATGGGGACCAGATAGTCTACAGCCCGGGAGAGGGACAAGCCGCCTGCCCCGTGGTCCCAGGGGCCTGTGGCTGTGGCCCAGGCAAAGCCACCCACCCATGGTCCTCTGTGAATGCAGCTAGCCTGGATGAAGCTGGCCTGGATCCTGGGTGCCTGCAGCCAGCCGGAGGAGGGAGTCCTGGGTCCCGGGTGTGGGGCAGGACAAAAGCAGTTAGGGGTGATCAGGCTGGTAGGGGAGCAGTTAGGAGCGATCAGGCAGGCAGGCAGAGGGGTTAGGGGTGAACAGGCAGGCAGGCAGACAAGCGGTTAGGAGCTAGCAGTCCCGGATTGCAAGAGGCAGTCAGACATCCCTTGGGAATCCCAGATTGGAGAGGGTGCAAGCCAGGCTGAGGGACCTACCCTCCTGTGCATGAATTTCGTGCACCGGGCCTCTAGTAGTTTATAAAAGCCACATAGATTACCCTGGCTGTTGTAGCTAAGTGGTTAGAGCATTGGTCTGTGCACTCAAGGGTCTTGGGGTCGATTCCCAGTTAAGGGCACGTACCTGTCTTGCATGTTCCATCCCTGGAATAAATATCCTCAGGAGAGGATTAACAACAAAAAACAGCCACATAGATGGATACATATATATAGTATGTAGATGCTGGTTAACTTTGATAGGAATACTTAAATATAGTACTGCATTTTGATATTATCCTATATAATAAAAGCATAATATGTAAATTGACCAAATGGCAGAACGGCCGGTCAGCGGGGGAGCGGGGCTGGTGAGCAGGCGGTGCCAGGCCAGCCAAGGCACGTGCCAGCAGGCATAGGGAAGAGATGGCGATGGGCGAGCAGTGGCAGAAGAGCGATCGGCCTCTCGCCAGCCGGCACCTTCCCCTGATCAGCCCACCGGTCGCCTCCTGGGGGCTGGGGGGGGAGAGGGCCTAAGCCCTCAGTCGGATATCCCCTGAGGTCGCCTGGACTGTGAGAGGGCACAGGCCAGGCTGAGGGCAACCCCTGGTGGCGTGGGGGGGGGAGAGGGCCTAAGCCCTCAGTCAGATATCCCCTGAGGTCACCTGGACTGTGAGAGGGCACAGGCCAGGCTGAGGGGAACCGCCCCCCCACCCCCTGCCCCAGTGCACAAATTATCATGCACCGGGTCTATAGTATTAAATAAACAAGGCATGCGGCCCACTGGCCACAAGTTTGACATTCTTGGTAGATGCTTCAGACATAAATGTGGGCAAAATACCCTGAAGGCTCTAACTTGAACAGTACCATTTGTATACAATGATACTTGTGTAAACTCTGAAAATTATTATGTGGATTTTTATTTCATTTTGATAGGGTGAGTCGGCTTCTGGCAAATGAGACTTACATTGTAATCTACTAATACCTGTCAGTATGTTGCTGTAAAACATTTTTTTTGATGTTTCTATTTTATGATTTAGATAATAGAAAAAGAAGATATTTTAAGTTCAAGAAACGTAGTAATTAAGTCAAAAGTTTTAATATACTTTATAAAAACTTTATAGCAAGAGTGGCATGGACAGATAGAAAGAAAATAGTAAGAATAGTAGAATAAGAGAAGAAAACAGCAATTGAAGAAAGATTAGTACACATAGAAGAGAGAATAGGAAATAATCTTTGTAGCTTAAAGAGAATGGAAATTGTGGTAAGCTTTATATTGAAGATTTAAACAACAAGATGAAAGAAGTAATTGTGAGTTGCATTTTGCTAATATTCACACATTATGATTAGATTTCCTTTGCCATTTGTTTCACTGGAAGGGCAGAAGTAGACTTTCAACTAATTTTGTTTACTTAATTAGTTTTGCTTTCAATTGGTAGTAGAATATAGTAATTTATTTGAGGACTGTTGGTTTTACTTTATTCTTTTAATTGGCATTGTTAAATTATTGTATGTATGCTATTTAGGCATGCTTTTATTTCTTTTTAAGTTTTAATAACTGGTAACTTTAGTGGTTGGTATCATTTATATATGAATTTCATTGAGAAATTTGGTTTTATTAAATTCTTTTTAAATTTTCATCTTCCTTTTCTTTATGCTTTTATTATTAAGTGGTCTATATTTTGTTTCCTTGATTTACATTTTTAATTGTTTGTTTATATACTAGAAAACACACACACAGCCAAACAAACACAAAACTCTGATTTTTTTGTGTTTTTAAATTTTTATTTTTTTAAAATTTGTCATTATTGTTGAAAGTATTATGGATTCCCCCCACTCCCTTTTTCTTCCCCCATTGACCCTCTCCTCCTCACTCCCACCCTCTTCCCGGCCTTCAGAGGAGTTCAGCCGAAGAACTTATATGCATACATGCATGACCCATGAACACAGAAAATAATGCGGTTAACTTGTGTTTCTTTTTTTTTTTATAATGACGTTTTTTACATATATTTTTAGTGATTTCAGAGTGGAAGTGAGGGAGAGTTGGTAACATTAATGATGCCATTGATTGGCTAAGGAAGTGAGGGAGAGTTGGTAACATTAATGATGAGAACCATTGATTGGCTACCTCCTCCATACTCCCTACTGGGGATTGAGCCTGCAACCCAGGATGTGCCCTGACTGGGAATGGAACCATGGCCTCCTGCTTCATAGGTTGATACTCAACCACTGAGCCACACCACCCAGGGTGTTAACTTGTATTTTTAATCATTGTGGAGTAGAGAGTGTGAGCTTTGTAGTCAAATGGATATGGATTTTGATCATGACTTGGCAATCTTCTAGTTGTGACATTATGAACATAATAGCTAAACCTAAAGCAATAGGTTCTTTATTTGGAAAATGGTTGTTATTGTAAGGATCAAATAATTTGGCACACAAACACATTTTGCATAATGCCTGGTACAAAGTTACACTCAGTCAATGACAGTTCTTTCTCCTTTATTTTTTTAGCTTAAATAATTTGAGCTATTCTTAGCTCTAATAGTTTTTTAATGAAAACTATGCACTATCTACATTCAGCACAAGTTTCAGAGTTACCTCCTTCTGGCTCTGTGCATTATCTCTGAGCTCTTATGTATGTGTTGTAGGTAGACATATAACTTCTGTGGTGTCTAGTACAATATTGATTAACTTTCTTCTCCCCTTTGGAAAAATGTTTCACTTCCATTTGCAACTTATTTCAACATTGCTCTACTCCCAATAAATTAGATCTAATTTGACTTTTCCTTTGAACTAGTATAACTTTTGCCTGGTTCCCTTATTGTATGAATAGAAAAAAATACATTTTTCCCATATATTCACTTTATATCTCTATGAGAATCAAATTTTACCTTTTATTTGAGGAGCAGTAATGTATTTTTATGTTACATTTTAAATATTTAATTTTTAAAATAATTTCTATTAAGTGTTTAAATACATCCTCAAGAGAAGATTGGCTTATTAAATGCTTATTACCTGCAAACCCACTGGTATTTTATTTTAATCATTTGATATTTGGGGTGTCCCAATAGTAATATCAACCCTACTAACAATAACAGGTCTTTTCATAATATCTAACTACTAAATACTTTGTTTGCAATACCAGTATGATATTATTAGGGCGAATTTTCTAATGTAAGGAATTGTGTTGTATCATTCATTGCATAGTGTCTTGAATATGTTGTTACTCTGCAATTGTATTTTTAATGAATGAACAGTTAAAGGAGTCCTGAAAGAGTACAAGCATCTTTTCCCTTAAGTGTCTCATCATGTTGTATTGAGTTAAAAATCTTCTTTTAAATTTTAGATATGCTATTTGGATCTTCCAAAATTCTTTCATATTCTTTGTTTTCCATAAATGTGTGATTTCAGTCAATAAGTTATTTTTAAAAATGAATGAGCATTGAATAGTTAAGGTGGGTTCATATAATGACCTGAAAATACCAGTAAATTAAGATAACAGAGGATTTGAGCAAGATGGAATATTCTGAAAGATACTCACCAACCTCTAATGAACCTATGAGATGGGAGAATTCTGAAAAAGAGAGGCAGGGATTGGTTAAGAAAGTGTTTGAATGAAAATTAAAGACCAAAAATATTTTCTAAGTAAAAAGTTGTAAAAATTATTATCATTTTATTGGTGTTATCTTTTTGAATCACTTAACCATTAACAGGGATAAACAGATTTCTTTGTGTATAGTCAAATGCATGGGTGTTTACACCTGTTTCTAGTTTAGACTTTATAAGTGTTATTCTTATGGAAACAAAACAGAGTTGACCACAAGCAGAATTACTGGAAAAAAAATTGCATACTATTTGGAAACTTAGTGTCCTTTGCTTGTCTGGTTTTCTGATGGAGTGGGCTGTTTGTGTTTTAGAAGAGGTCCGTCAATGAAAAATGATACACCCAATGAACTTGAATTACCATTATAATGTTAAAGATGGAAAACTGCCATTAATTGCACTTTAGTAAAAGGCGAAAGATTTATACGATCTGAAGAGAAACCAGAGTATATCATTAATTGCACTTTAGATTAGCATTATAGTTGTAAAGGAGTGTATACTGACCTTGTATCCAAGTGTTAGGAAATCAAAGAATTTTCATTTGAAATGAAGCACACTGTCTCTGTACTCTTGCTTAAGACTGAAAATCCAGCAAACAAATAAGATTTCCAAAGATACAAATTTTGTAAATTTCTACTTCTTAAAAAATTTTTGACTGAGTTTGTTTCTGTTGGGTACATTTGATCTTCTTAGTTTAAAGATTTTGAGCATGAAAACTGACAGCAGTCAACTTTTAATAGATCAAAGAATACTATAGAAGTCTGAAACTTTAAATTGTATCTTCTTGGCTAGATGAGGAGATAATTATATTTTACATATTGGAATTTGTACTTTTCTGTTATTAAGCTTAAATTTCCCCATATATTACAAAAACATATATAAAACATGTATACAGTCGTCTGACTGGAGTAGCTCAGTTGGTTGAGCTTTGTCCTGTACTCTGAAGGTATGCTGGTTCCTTTCCCAGTGAGAGCACATACCTGCATTGTAGGTTCAATTCCTGGGTCAGACTGTCAATGTTTCTCTCTCACATAGATGTCTCTCTCTCTCTCTCTCTCCAAGCATGTCCTCAAATGAGGATTGCAAAAACATGTATACAATAAAAATTATTAATATTTTGGGTCTATATATGTGGACAATATTACTGATGTTGATTTTTTGAGGGTGAGTTTTTGTTATTGGACAGTCACCTAAAATTCATTGAAGATGTGTATATTCCAGCATAATGAAAAACTTAGATAATAACTGGAAAAAATCTTGTTTTCATGTAGACGGTGACACATTTTTATTTTCTCTTTTATTTCATAGCACTACTCATTTGTTTTTTCATTTTATTTTAAAAGTAGGATGTGGATTATGATATATTTAGTAATCATTTATATTATCAAGTCAAACAAATTTCTGAAAATCCCACTGATTTTTCATAAGTTGAAAGCACATGTAAATTATAGTCATTTTAGGTTCAGCATTCCTTATGTCTGAAATAAGAATTGATGTGATAAGCAGGATGTCAGAAAGGCTTCCAACTCCAAATCTTGTTTGCCAGCTAGTATTGATTCTTGACGTCTTCTCACAAAAGCATCATTTCTTTGAGTAAATTTATTGGTCCCTATTAGGTTTTGCGTTAACCTATGCCGCCATCTTGGTTCTCGATTCTCTTAATATTTCTTCAGAGCAAGTTTTGATGTGTGAGAAAACATGGCCCAACATGGCAGTACAACCGGTAAGGGCATTAAACAAGAAGTCTTCAGCATTATTTTTTTAAGCATGTGTAATTATTGTTTCTTTGTTATATTTCAAAATTACACCTGTGAATCTACCATTTAACTTAAGAAATATAACATTATCAATTCTAGTACTCCTCTTCTGTCATTTCCCTCTTGCTTTCTCCTGAGAAGTAACCACTGTCCTAAATATTTATTATTTCCCTGCTTTTGTAAAAATCATTTTTTTTGTATATGTACATATATCTCTAAAGAGTTTGGCTTGTTTATGTGCCTTATAAAATGGGTTAATACTGTGTGAGCTCTCCTGCAATTTACTTTTTACACAAATTTATGTTTCTTTTTTTAAAAAAATACATTTTTATTGATTTCAGAGAGGATGCGAGAGGGAGAGAGGAGAGAAACATCAATGATGAGAGCGAATCATTGATCGACTGCCTCCTTCATGTCCCCTACTGGGAATCAAGCCTGCAACTCGGGCATGTGCTCTGACTGGGAATTGAACCAAGACCTCCTGGTTCATAGGTCGATGCTCAACCACTGAGCCATGCCATCTGGGCTTTAATGTATGTTTCTAAGACTCATCCATGTTGTTGCATATTTATGCAGGAACCTGTAGTTCCTGACTAAAAACTATTCTAATGTATGCACTGCTCATTTAACTATTGGACTGTGGGCATTTTGGCTATTGTCACTTATTTGCTATTTGAAGAGTACTTCTAGGAGTATTCTCATACACGTTTTTAGTAATACCAAGTGTTTCTTTAGCACTTTGCATGGGAAAGACTTTTGTTGATATCAGGTTTTTCCCCTTATGAGTAATTTCTCAAACTCTTGTCTGTTATATATTTTCCCTTTTACCTCTTTCCTCTGATATTTTTTATTTTAACTTATTTAAAAGCTTCAAGAAATGAACAAATAATTTTATATACTCTTTATTCATTTTCTTCAGATGTTAACATTTTACATTTACTTTATTTTTATTATTTTCCCCCCTCTTCCTTATTTTCTTCTTCCTCTTTCTGTTTCAATATTTTTTTAACATTCTTTTTTTTCTTATACTGAGGCCATGCAGTCTAAAATATTGTGTCCGAAAGTAACTTACATTAGTTCCACACATCCTACCCTCCTGCCCCCACACTTGTAATTGTGCTTAAGTTATTCATTTGAAATGTGGTTTAATTCACTTGTTGCTCTTTGTATTTTAGGATTTAACTCCCCTATTTCCCTGCTGGTTTATTTTATTTTTATTTTATTGAATATGTGAAACATTGACATGGTTCTAAAACTCAGAACCATTTTTAAAACAACTACTCAGTGAAGAGATATTTCTCAATATTCATTCCTTCTGCCTGTCCATTTTATTCCACCTATCTGTCTCATTAGTTTTATTTTTTCTGTGTTTCCTTTATGACAAATGAGTAGATTCATGCATCTGCATCTTTTTATTTTTTAACTTTGATTTCATTTTCTATTGATTTTTTTAGAGAGAGTGGAAGGGAGAGGGAGAGACAGAGTGAGTGAAACATTGCTGTGAGAGAGACATTGGCTGCCGCCTGCACGTCCCCTACTGGAGATTGAGCCCGCAACCCAGACATCTGCCCTTGGCCAGAATTGAACCTGGGACCCTTCAGTTCGCAGGCTGACCCTCTATTCGTTGAGCCAAACCAGCTAGGGCTAATTTTTTTTTTTTAGCTCTAATCGGATCAGCTTTTATAAATTATATTTCTGTGGTCATGTATTACACATTTTTAAAAATAGAATTTAAAATTTATTTACTGAGAATTCTGTAGAGGAATTTTATGATTTAAAGACTTCTTCTGTTGTAATTATTATGTTCCATTTGTCATTTAATTTGTATATTTGTATTTTTTGTTCTTTTATTGTTAATCAGTTACCTACTATTTTGTTTACTTTTTTAGACATTCAGAACTTTTTATTAATTAGATCTACTTTTTAAGTTTACTTAGATTTGTATTATCTTTATTGTTTGTATTGTGCTTTCTTTTCCTTTTTGTTTCTATTTAGTTTATGAGTTGGGAATTTAATTCGTTTTTTAAAATTGATGTGTTCTAGTCTATAAATACTTTTCTAAACACTGCTATAAATGTGTCTCATAGATTGATATGTAATGTTTCAATATCATTATTTCCTTTGTCAAAATTGTAATATTTTGACGGGGGAATTAAAATTTTGTGGTTGGGTAGGTAATGGAGTAGGTGAAAAGAGACCTAAAAAGGCTTTCTTTTTTTAATGTTGTCAAATGATCAAAGAAATTTAATGACAGTTTTCTTTTATTGAATATTTACCATGTACCAATCTGGTATAGCCAAGCAGCTTATTTATATTATTTAATTCAAGCTGTATAATGTCATTTTGAGGTACATATTTCCCCATTTTCAGAATACTGAATCAGTGGTTTATATCGATTCGTATTTGCCCAAGGCTACGTAACAAGTAAGTTGTTATTGAAATTAAATTCCATTTCTGACTCTGTAGCTATGGCTTTTACTTAAGCAGTAATATTGTGAGGTCACAGAGGTATTTAACAGCATGGCATAATCAGTAACTGTTAGTAGCACAGTGTGACTGGAACAAAGTCAGCCCTTAGTAGTATCATTTCTGGCTTGGACAAATAGTTCATCGAGATACTATTAACTAAAATGGAAAGTATGAAACAAAGCAGGTTTCTGTAAGATGATGGGTAAGTTTGATGTACCTACTAGGTAGCTACATGGAACTGTCTGGTTGTTAGGTGAATATATGGATCTGGACCTCTGCAGAGTGGAGCTTATAGGTGAAAATTTAAATAATGAGTTTTGAAAGTGGTCAGAATAATGTGAATATTGAGATCAGAACATGAAAAAAACTGAATCTTAAGATTGAGAGGGAACAAGAAAAATTAGTCAAAATGTTAGGAAAAGTCTAGGATAAAGTGGTTCACATGGATAGAGCGTCAGCCTGCGGACTGAAGGGTTCCAGGTTCGATTCCGGTCAGGGGCATGTACCTGGGTTGCGGGCACATCCCCAATAGGAGATGTGCAGGAGGCAGCTGATCGATGTTTCTCTCTCATTGATGTTTCTAACTCTCTCTCTTTTCCTTCCTCTCTGTGAAAAATCAGTGGAATATATTTTAAAAAAACACAACAAAACATTTGGGTATGAAGGTAAAGTGTGATAGGTGGCAGTAGCTAGTGGAAAGTGTGAGGTTGAATTGAGGATGCTTCTCTTGCCCTCTTCCTACTTTCCTCTCTCAGACTGTCTCCCTTTCCCTTCCCTGTATTTATCTCTTTTCTTTGTG
>NW_006286980.1:603536-614632 GCF_000327345.1 Myotis davidii | reverse complement strand
GAATAATGAAGATTAGAAAAAAGTCATTTCTGAGACAGATATATCAAGTAAAAATATGAGTTGAAATTCTAGTTTTCTGTATTTCAGTTAAAATAGTGAAATGCTTACATGAGAAGCTAGAATGCCTCTCACGTATAGTATAAAATAATACTATAAAGTAGTATTATTTTATAAACACAATTGCTATGAAGTAAAAGTATATCTAAGATAACTAAATGATACCTGTAGGATACCAATCAGAAATTGATAAATTATTTAGTTTATTAATACCTATTAACCTTATAAATATTTTTCTTCAGGCAAAAATGCAATTTCCATTGTGAGCTGTCTTCCAGAATTTATGGTAGAACTTCGCTGACGTTGCCACTAATGCCAATGTGGAATAAAGGTCTTTATAATTTAGAAAGTCAGAACATATAAATAGATTACTTATAAAAATAATTTACTCTTCTTAAACTTTAAAATGCATAGTATAAATACATGTGTTTGAATTTTTAGAAAGAATTCTAAACACTGCTATAAATGTGTCCCATAGATTGATATGTAATGTTTTAATATCATTATTTCCTTTGTCAAAATTATAATATTACTATGAAAATAAATTAATATATATAACCTGTTTATTTTGCCCTCACCAATAGTTTTATTTTATTTCATGCTTGGCAATTGGCTTTCCTTTTGTGACCTTTGAATTTGAAATCTAATCACAATCTAATAATGTTTTGTTGGGAAATTAATTACAGAATTGTATTTCAACATTGTTTTTCTTTAAAAACAAGTTGGCATACTGACTGACTTCAATATGAAAAATCTATTGTTGTTGAAAAAGAAATTAACACTGAGACAGTTGGAGTAATTATTTTAAAGTAATTATTCTTCCCCTTTGCTGACTTTATTGTACTAATTGATTTGACTTGGATACTGGGTCATCAGGCCATTGAGTTCATGAATGCCTCACTTGTCTTGCTCACTGCTGTCTTCTCAGTGCCTAGTTAATGCCTGTGCCTGGCACTAGTAAGTATGCTAGTGCTTTTTCTGAACTAACTTTTGATAGTTAGGTAATATGTTTGAATACTTTCTCTGAGTTAGAAATGAACTTCTAATGGTATTATGTTATATGTAAACACTAAGACATTATTGTCTTGTTTGCCTGAGTCTCATGTGGAAATATCATGTTAAATTTAGAAACACTAGTTTTAGATTTCAGGTAATGGCCCTTTAGGAATAGTTATAGAATTCTCATTTTCAGTCATTTTGCTTTTACTTCCCTTTCCCTCTCTGCACTCTCTTTTCTTCCCTTCAACCTGTTGGTTATTTTCTCTTTAATCATCTTTTTGTTTGTTTTCTTTCAGTATCTGGAGTCCATCTTTCTCCAGCTTCTCCTGCGATTATACTAGACCATGACCACTCTTCTCCCACCATTGGCTGCCTCTCTTCTGAGCCCATCATTTCATCACCAGAGATTACACATGCAGACACCACCATTGTCAGTCAAACTGTTCCTAAAGCACAGGTAAGGACAAGCCTATCTTTATAGGAAATCTGCATGCTTTAAAAAAAAAATTGTATACTGATTGAATTAACTTTTAAAGATTTTCTGATTCCTTTTCTTAACTTTCTGAAAGATATTTCTGTAGACACTCTAACTTTGAGGCTAATATCTAGAATTCTGAATAATATGTTTGTTTTGGGGAACAATTGCAAGGTATTTAAGTAACCTTAGTTACCAAAATATGGTTTGAGTGTCCAGTTATTAAAATTGACTTTGTTTATTTTAAATCTTGAACTTCAAAAGAGAAAATAATTACAAATAAAGAATAATCATTTCTGTTTTCAGGGATGCTAATTGTATGTTTTCAGGTATTAGAGTGTTCTTTTCAATTTTATAGTAAAATTTTAAAAGATTGCAGTCTTAGAGTTTATTCAAATATTTATTGACCCAGGCATTGTGCTAGCAGCTAGATGCTGGATTTAATCCAAATTTTCCAGGTGCTATACACAATCTCACATTATCTGGTATCTTTACTAGAAAGTGATGATTGATTAGAGGTTATTAATAAACTAGAGTCCCGGTGCACAGATTTGTGCACCAGTGGGGTCCCTCAGTGTGGCCTACGGGGAGCAGGCCAAAACCAGCAGTCCAACGCCACCTGCCGCTCCTGCCTACCACTCCTGTTCATGCCTGCCCCGCTGTGCCTGCTACGGGCTCTCACTGAGTCAGTCCTGATCAGGAGAGGCTCGTGCTGCCACAGTGGCGCTTGCCTGGTGCTCGCCAGCCGTGAGCCCTGTGTTTGGTGCCCCTCTGTCAGCTGAGTGGTGCTCCCACTGTGGGAGCACACTGATCACCAAGGGGCAGCCCCTTCTTTGAGTGTCTGCCCCCTGGTAGTCAGTACATGTCATAGCGACCTGTCGTTTGGTTGTTCAGTTTTTCGGTTGGTCGGTCACTTAGTATGTAATACATATATATATATATACACATACACACACACACACACACACACATATATATACACACACATATATATATACACATATATAATATATATGTGTATATATATATTTCAAATTCTGATTTACAATTTAAAATATAAGCAAATTCTGGTGTGTCTAAATTTAAGAACTGATATCAGATATGCCTCTTCTTAATTATACACTTTCAGACATACGAAAAAATTTTAAGTTTTTAGTGCTTTGCTTGCAAAATAATAAATGCTTTGAACTCTAAAGTTTAGAGGAAATTTTGTATCTTACTGCAAAGATCAGGTTGTTGTAATAGTTTGAGGTCTTCTGTTGATTTACTTAAAGGGTGAAATAATTTCGGAACCCTTGCTACAACTTAATTTCCAAATGTGGTTTCTGGTGCCCTTTGGATGTTTTCATTATTGGTACAGTGTAAACTTTTCCCTCTTGTATATTTTTTTTAATGTGGTTTAGATTCAGCAATCAACACACACTGATCTGGATATCTCACTTTTTCCATTGGGTTTAACTGATGAGAAAAGTAATGGAACAATTGCTCTTGTGGATGATTCTGAGGATCCTGTAGCCAATGTATCAAACATACAGCTTCAGCAGAAAATTTCAAGTTTGGAGATTAAACTCAAAGTTTCTGAGGAAGAAAAACAGAGAATTAAAAAGGTATATTTACATTTCCCTAAAAACTGTTTAAATTATACATTCTGGAAATTTGATAAAATCCCTGTGTTTGATTAAAAACTCATCAGGGGAAGAAGACTGTCCCTTCTTGGCTGTAGGTTAAAACCAGTCATTTGAGTATATCACTTAGAATTCTTTGATAAGAAATTTCTGGTCTTAAATGTGTACTTTTAAATATATGATCATCTTTTACTAGATGTTTGTTTTCTCTAAATAATGCTTTTTTTCTGGTTTATTTTTATTTATCTTGAAAGTAGGTAGTATTGTGTTTCTTCCATAGTTTAGAAGGTTTGTAACATTGTCTTGTTCCTATATAACAGTGGTTCTCAACCTTCTGGCTCTTTAAATACAGTTCCTCATGTTGTGACCCAACCGTAAAATTATTTTCATTGCTACTGCATAACTGTAATGTTGCTACTGTTATGAATCGTAATGTAAATATCTGACATGCAGTATGGTCTTAGGAGTCCCTGTGAAAGGGTCGCGACTCACAGGTTGAAAATCGCTGCTGTGTAAAAGTCAGGCATCATGGGATATTTGACAAGAGTACTTACATATACAGCTATTTTAGTAAATTATTTATGTTCTCATTTCTCTTTCCTTAAAATATCTATAAAAGGGCCTTAGCAAATTTATGAAAGTATATGTAGATATAGACTGTGTTGATTACAATTGACTTAGGTGCTTTTATTCATTTATTAGCATGAATAATTTTGGTGTTATAGCAATGTTTGATATTGGTCTGGAAATGAGAGTGAAGCATACAATCTATAATATTGTTAAACTTTAAATCATACTTCCTGTGGGTTTTTTCCTTACCAAACATTTTCTGCTATGTTGATTGAAATAATGAAATATATTTCATGCCATGACATAATTTGTGCCTGGATTTCTCCTTTAGGATGTGGAATCATTGATAGAAAAGCATAGTGTCTTGGAAAAAGATTTCCTTAAAGACAAAGAGCAAGAGGCCATTTCTTTTCAAGATAGATACAAAGAACTTCAGGTAAACCGCCTCTGCTTACAATTTAATGTGTAACCTTTTGATAAAGCATGTAATGTGATTTCAAATAGTGCTGAATAAATATTTTATGAATGAACAATCAACCAGTATGTAAAATATTCACCAACATGGATAAAATTAATCATAAATGTAATTTTGAAAAATATGAATCTGTGAGGGTTAGTTGTTTGAGACACAGTTTGGTGAAAGATACTCTATTTCTGATGGATAAAATTTGGAATTTGGACATTCTGATTTTTCTTATTTGTGATTATATTTTAAAAGAGTTTAGAATCCTGTAACCCCTGAACTGAGATATTTAATTTTTTTATATATTGTAATCAATGTCTCCTCGTTGCCTCCTCAAATTTCCTTAATAAACTTGTTTTTTTTTTTTTCTGTTCTCCCCCCGCTCAGTAAATGGCAGTGCTATCTTTCCATTCCCTACGGCTGAAAACGGCATTTATCCTTTTTTTTTTTTTTTTTTGTACTTATTCATGTCTGTTCCTTCAGGGAAACCTGTTGGCTTTACCTTCAAAATATTCAGGTTTCCACGATTTATCATTCTGTTCACTGCTACTAACCTATTCTAGGCCTTCCTTATTTCTAACCAATCTTTATGCTTCTGTCATTGCCTAATTATGGGCTATTCTCCACCTTGCAGCCACTGTGATCTGTTCAATACTTAAGTCGATTTTGTTATTTTTCTGCTCTGAAGTCTTTAGTGGCTTCTCATCTCACTCAAAGTAAGTCAAGTGAGTCCTTAAAATGGTTTGCAAGGACCTCATTTTAATAGTCTCCTAAGTGGTCTTCTAGCTTCTGCTCTTGCTCTTCTCCTTAATGAGTCTTTATTTCAGCAGATAGAGTAGTGCTTTTTAAAATTTAAGTCAAATCATTTCCCAGACTTAATTCTCATTCTCCTTCCAGTGTAAGTCTTTTGGCTTCTCCAACTTTTCCAGTTTACCCCCAGCTATTTACTTACAGCAGGCTTGGTAATAAAGTCCAGGTGAATGTGTGAGCCTGTCTGGGAGGGCATTCCTTGGCTGTTGGAGTGGTGAGTGGAGGGAAATGGTTTATGATTTAGTCACAGCCTCTCTGCCTGGAATGCCTTCCCTCCAGATATCTACATGGCTCTGTTAAAAATTATGTACAACATGAAAATAAGGAAAATCTGAGCAGTGTGTTCTTTCGATGTCTAGGGGAACATTGTTTAATAGACCTACCCAAGGATTATTTAGGAGAATGTACTTCATTTGACTCATGGTTTATTGATATTACATGCTAATTATGTTTCTTCCGCAGAGGCAATGCCTGTTTGTTCAAAAAGATAACCCCATGGGATAATCACCAGTTTTGTCTCTAACCTAGCCCTCTTTCCTGTTTAACAACCCGTTATTTAAATAATGTAAATATATATATATATAAAATCTTCAAATGCACTTTGAACCCATCTTGACTTCTGATTTATTGAGTCTTAATAAGTGAGTAGAATAAATCTGGGATGTAAGTTCAGTTTATATTTATATGAGACACATTTTAAGTCTTTGAAAATTGTATTTTAGTAAGTCTCAGTGAACCTTAAGATACCTGCTCTCGTGGAGGCTTCCTTGGACCATGCTATATAAAATGAGAACTGTGTATATATTCAGCATGCCCTAGCCCCCTTTCTTTGCTTTTTTGCCCCTCACAGCACTTACCTACACCTGTTATTTTATTTTTATGTGTTCATTTTTTTGTTTTCCTCCCACCAGAGTGTAAACTCCATGAGATTAGGAGCTTTCCTTTCTAGTACCTAGAGCAATACCTGGCATGTAATGTGGGTATAATGGGGCTCAATATTCTTGAATGAGTGTGCACTAATATTGTGCACCCTGTTCTCCAAGGGCTCATCACATTGTGTAAGGTCACATTCACCAGCCCCATACTTGGAATTAAGGTGCTTATTAGAAGCCACAGTACCGAATACTGACAGAACTTAGTGTTTCTTCTGTCTATGTTGAATAACTTATTCTGAGCCCTGTAGTGTGACATATACCTTTGAAAATTTAGTTTTTCAGTCTGTTAATGGGAATAATAACATACCTGAGAAATCATCTGGGGCCATACAGTACTTGAGTTTTTCACAGTAAAGACTTATATAAATGCCAAGGGACATTATCATTGTCTTTCTACTTTTACTATTAATAGTGATAGTTTAAAAGTTACAACTTGAGTCCTCAAAACTAACATTCAATTTAAAAAGCTCTTTCTTATCCAAAGAAACCGTTTTCAGATACTTTTTTTTCAGCACTTTTACTTTGGCCTCTCTCCCTTTTTATACCATGTGATTAAAAGAGTAAATTAACTTACGGAATATTTTATCACCTTGGCTAACTAAGTGATAGAAAATGTACTAGGAGGTCTCATAGCTCAATTGAACTTAAAGGCAGGCATGCTGTTTAGCTGGCACAGGTAACCTCTGGTTTTTGAAAAGTACGCTTTATGTCACTTTGCTTTTATGAAAGATCTACATTAGTACCTGTTTTCCAAAGGATTTTATTTTTTATTTTTAAAAAGGCAAAAAGTGAAACTAGTGTTCAGTGTTTGTTGTGGTATGATGAGTGATTGTTAATTATATCCTACACATTTGGGGTGTTTTGTGTGACACCTTCTATCTTGTTTAAATGACACCACACAGATTGGGGAAAGGTGGAGGCCCCTTTGTTAATGTCGGGTGTTGGGGTGAAATTACAAGTTTCCCACTCAGCCACCTTTGACACCCTGGGCAGAAGGGGTGCCCTTACTCCAGAGAGAAAGTGTAATGTCAGGCCCCATGTAGACTTTAGCTGATACCACCCTGGCCTGGAGGAGGAGAGGTACCTGGTAGCAGTTCCCATGTGCTTGTACTAGCACCATGGAGCCAGGTGGCCTTGCTACTTCTGAGTGGTATGCTAAATTTATATATAGGATGAAATATTAGCAAAAGTGAGCTTTTAAATAGTGAATATATATTAAATTTCTTGCTTGAATTAGTGATTTGCCCATCATTCCTCAGGTACTTGAAAGTAAATATATTTATCATTTATTTCTTCTGTAGAGCATGGCAATCAATATTTTGTTGCATGTGATATTTATCTTTCACTGACTGGCTTATTCGCTTAGCATGGTGCTCTCCAGGTCCATTCATGCTGTTGCAAATAGCAAGAACTCCTTCTTTTTTACCGTAGCGTAGTATTCCATTGTGTAGTTGTACATATTTTTTATATTAAGGAGTATGTAACATACAGGTGTTCCAAATATTTGTGGAACTTAATAAAATAGAAAAAGGTTTTTGCTATTTATGATGACAAGGATAATATATTGGTGCCTGCCTTTCTGTGGTATCCTAAATAAAGCAAAACATTTAGGAATATGAAAAGATCATACTGACAAGACTAAATTAACTGAGAAGCCTCTTTTCTTAAACTGTTTGTATACTTATATATTTATAAGAACATATTATGGGACGTGTGGACAATAAGGGAAAATAAAATTTATACCTATTCACCACCACCACAAGATTTTTCATGTGTTATCAAAATATAGGGCTTGAATTTTTAATTTTATAAATTCATCTACCTTTACTTAGGCTAGTTTTGGGTGTGCCTTTGTCAAGATTTTAGTCTGACCAGAGAAAGAGTAATTAATAAATGGAATGTTTGTAAAACCTTTAAACAAACTTTTTCTTAAAACAACATGAACTATTAGAGTGATTTCTGACAGTGTTGTTTTATGATATGGTCTAATTAGCAGGATAGGTGGAAGTTTGTGAATGTGCCCATAGCAGAAGGAAATAACGAATACTGTGAGCTCTGCAGTACAATGCGGGTGTGCACACGTCTCCTTTCCTGTTCTGTCCAGGGTGTGTGAACTAACTGGAGGAAGAAAAGTGCGTCATGTGTATTTGTTAGAGGTAGCTATTTAAAGGGCTCTTCATAAAACCTGAATAGAGAACTCATCTTAGTACAACTTGGATACAAAACTCTTTTGTCTTCTTTCTCACCCATCTCACCTGTGATGAGCTCTGAAGAAACTTGGCAGCTTATTAAAATACACATCTCATGCCGAAACCGGTTTGGCTCAGTGGATAGAGCGTAGGCCTGCGGACTGAAAGGTCCCAGGTTCGATTCCGGTCAAGGGCATGTACCTGGGTTGCGGGCACATCCCCAGTGGGAGATGTGCAGGAGGCAGCTGATCGATGTCTCTCTCTCATCGATGTTTCTAACTCTCTATCTCTCTCCCTTCCTCTCTGTAAAAAATCAATAAAATATATTAAAAAAAATAAAATAAAATACACATCTCATAATGTTACCACATTTTTTAAAATTCAATTAACGTCACAGCTCATTATTAAACGATCATCTCTGATAGTTGTCAGTGTGGGTACCTATAGCTAGCATTTGGAATTTTCTGTATGAATATTTAAAGATTGGGCAGTTCTTCCAAATGCCATCTCCTATTGAAATGTCTCCTGGTTATAGTAGTTTGATTTACTGCTTGAGAATTTTATTTTTAAAAAGTTATGTGAAAATGTGGTGTTTCAGAGGACCTTAAATTGACTTCATAAATGGAGTTGCACTGCTTCAGATGACTGCCCATCTTCTGTTGTTGGTTTCACTGGTAACATTACTTAAATATGAGTAGATACTATTCTCAATATGTTTGTGTACTATTTCAAATGAATACTGGTCAAGTGTTGCACATTGGCCCCTCAGCCAGAGGCTACTGCTTAGTAGAAATTAACCAGTTCTACATGGGTAACTCAAAGTACAGTTTTAGTCTTTTTTAGAAGTAGATAATGCTGAAGGAAATGTAAATTAAGGATAGCTTGAAGGCATCATATTTGTTTATTTAGCTATCTTTAAGAATGATTAACATTCTGAAGGAGAGAAAACAATTAAAGAAAAATAAGGATCTTATGTTTTGGTTGGTCTCATATGCCTTTCATTTAATAATACTAGAGGCCTGGTGCACGAAATTCGTGCACTGGCTGTTGGGGGGTGGGGTGGGTGGGGAACGCCCTCACCGCAGCCTGCACCCTCTCACAGTCTGGGACCCCTTGCTCCTTACTGCCTGCCTGCTCCCTCCTTACCACTCGGCTTGCTGCTCCTTAGCACTGCCATGGAAGCGAGAGAGGCTCTGCCACCACCACTGTGCTCACCAGCCATGAGCCTGGCTTCTGGCTGAGTGGCACTCCCCCTGTAAGAACACACTGATCATGAGGGGACAGCTCCTGCATTGAGCGTCTGCCCCCAGTTGGTCAGTGCACATCATAGTGACTGGTCATTCTGGTTGTTCCACTGTAGTGATAGCTTACGCTTTTATTGTATAGATGGAACTACCTGATAGACAATGTGCCCCCCTGAGGGGTCCTGGATTGGAAAAGGGTGCAGGCCAGGCTGAAGGACTCCACTGGTGCATGATCAGGCCGGAGAGGGATGCGGGAAGTTGGCCAGCTGGGGAGGGATCACTGGAGGACTCCAGGGCATGTCCGGCCCATCTAGCTCAGTCCCGATCGGCTGGACCCCAGCAGCAAGCTAACCTACCAGTTGGAGCGTCTACCCCCTGTTGGTCACTGAATGTCATAGCAACTGGTTGACTGTCTGCCCGTTGGTGGTCAGTGCACATCATAGCGAGCAGTTGAGGGGCCTTAGCATATCATTAGCATATTATGCTTTGATTGGTTGAACTGATTACTGGACCACTGGACACTTAGCATATTAGGCTTTTATTATATAGGATATTTTAGATTTGATTAGATAATGGGACATGGATAAATTTCAGTTGTTAGGATACCCATCTTCTTCACAACCCCTGTTAAGGAGTCATTATGGGGGGAGTTTGGTGAGAAATAAGTCTTCTTTTTTTTTTTTTCTTATTCCAAAATGAATTTTCATTACCAAACTCAGTTTAAATACTAATATTTGGAAGACCTCTTTATCAAACTGTATTAGAACAATAAACATTGAAATAACACTTTGATATATTCTAACGTTTATTCAAAACAAACTAGTAGAATTCTTTATATTAAAGAAACAACATTTTGAGGGTATTTTACTTAATATGTCAGTTGTACATTTGCTAAATAAGACTAGGTCAACGTAATACAGTTTTAAATTTTGTAGTAGTTTTATGTAATAGTTTTTACTGATCTCTTCATTTTACCTGTTTTGCTTCAATGATCTGATGCCCTTTAAATTTTAAAGCAGTAGTCCTCAATCTGGCTTACATTAGAATCTCCAGGGAAAGCTTTAGAAGAGTGTGTTTTAAAATGCTCAAGTACTTCCCACACCAGTTAAGTAATGTTTACAAGTAATTTAAACTACAAAGCAAAAAAAAAACAAAACAACGATGTATAATGAAAGCCTACTCCTTATCTTATGCAGTAATCCACTGACGCCCTGTTAGTTTATTTTTATGCTTCTATAGTCTTTTATAATGCGTACAAAAACCAACTATAACTTCCTCCCCTCCCTCCCTCCTTCCATTCTCCCCTCCCTTCTCCTCTTTTCTATACAGATGGTAGTGTATTAAATAAATACACTTCTATTATTTATTTTCTTTAAATTTCCCCACCTCTCCCCTTCCTTATTTAAGACTGTTTCTTGGAGGCCTTTTCATAGCGGTTCATTAAGAGATTCCTTATTCTTTTTCCTTTTCTTGATATTAGAGTATGTTATTCCATTTTCTTCTATTATGAAGTATTGCTGTCAATGAGTAGTTTTAATCTAATTCTTCTTCCAGTTGTTTGTTCTTTAAAATATTTTTTTTATTAGAATGTGTTCTGGTATTGGTCATTCAGTGTTGATTTCCCTAGACTTACAATGTGTTCTTTAATGTATATAGTTTGAATTCCTTTTTTTAAATTACAAGAAGTGTTTATTAAATTCAAATTTTAATACCATATTTGCCGGCGTAT
>NW_006286980.1:594120-602954 GCF_000327345.1 Myotis davidii | reverse complement strand
CCCATCAGTCTTTTTGGTGTCTCTTATTCAATGTGTGTTAATCTTTGTATTCTGTATTTGCCTTTACTCTTGGATCCTTTTCATCTCTTCATTTTTTTATATAAAACTTATTTCACTTTTTTATTATATTTCTCTTAGGTACTTTCAATTAGTTTATTTGATCATCATGTTCTTTTTAGTTTAGTCATCATTTCTGAAATGATTTATTCTGTTATAATTATTTTCTGAAATTTCTCACATCTATTCTAATTATGATTTATATTTTTCTTTAATCTCCTTTATCACTACTCTCCTAATATTTTTTTAGCAGACTTTGCAATATAAATGTAGAGTTTGAAATTTCTTTTTTTTTGTAATGTATATTGACTATGAGTTGTTGGTTCCATTTTTTTATGTGTTCTGTATATTTTTGAGAGATCAGAAGACTATCACACCACCTCTGCCATAGTCCCAGTATCCTCTCACTGTTATTTATGACTAGAGGTCTGGTGCATGAATTCGTGAGGGGAGGGGTTGGGAGGGGGACCATGGGAAGTTGGCAGGCTGAGGGGAGGGACTGTGGGAGGCTGGTTGGCCACCAGAGTTTGGCTGTGGGAGCGCATTGACCACCAAGGAGCAGTTCCTGCATTGAGTGTCTGCCCCCTGGTGGTCATTGCGCATCATAGTGACTGGTTGTTCGGTTGCTTGGTCATTTGGTCGTAACTGTCGCTAGGCATATAGATGTAGATATAGATATAGATATAGATATAGATATAGATATAGATATAGGTGAAAGGGAATAATCTGAGATAGTAAGGGTTAAATATGTGCTTTCCCTCAGGATATTACCTCTTTCTGAATTAGTAGTGCATTATAAGGAGTTGAGGTCTTAATATTGTTTAATAAAATTTGAGGGATTTTTCTTTCATTGACATGCATATAAGCATAACCAATGGACATAAGACACTGGGGAGTAGGGGAGGCTAGGGGACTGTCTAGGGCGGGGGGAAAAAATGGACACATATGTAATACCCTTTGTAATAAAAAATAAAATTTAAAAAAAAAATTGAGGGAAAAGAACATGTTTTATTTTTGTATACTATCATTTGGTATTTGTAAGTGCCTATGATAATTGTTGAAATGAAGAAGAAAATGTCTGGAAAATAAAAGAACTACTTGGGAAAAATACTGCTTTATTTTTTGTTTTCATCTTCAATTTTGTAGAGAGTCAATTATATTACATTTAGCTGAGAGACATTGAATTTCACATGCTTTATCCCATTTTCTTAAGTGAAGGTGAAGAAAATTTTTTAAACTAATTTGAGGGGGAAAGTATTTATAAGCATATCTATAGGGCTCCTTCTCATTTCTTTGTCTTATAACATATAACTCTTATTTGTACCTTTTTACCTATATCTGCAGATATGTATCACACCAAGATTGATATTTCTAATAAGGACCTAAGTCGTTCCCCTTACCCTCCCCAAAAAATTATGTTGAGAATAAACACTTTAGTTTAATACTATTTCTCCTTATTCACCATCATTATTCCCTTACTTAATGGTTAGCAACATTTCCTTAACTTAGCGTTTAGAAACTTAAAAAAAAGATTATTTTTAGAAAATAAGAATTACATATTTTACAAAATGAAAACAGCTTAACCTATTGTTTATAAAAATGTCAGTTTGTTGGATACAGTTTAAACAATGACCAAATCAGAAACATTTTAAGAAAGCACTCTTTCAATTTTAACATTCAAATAGGCAGTTTTTTAAAAGAAGCAAGACATTTCTTTAGTATTTTTCTAACCAACAGGGAAAATGCATACTTTATTTTTTAAACAGAGAAATTAAAATCTAACCAACAGGGAAAATGCATACTTTATTTTTATTTTTTAAACAGAGAAATTAAAAAAAATATACTTATTTTTATTGATTTCAGAGAGGAAGGGAGAGGGAGAGAGAGATAGAAACAATGATGAGAGAGAATCATTGAACAGCTGCATCCTGCATCTCCCGTACTGGGAATCATGCCTGAAACCTGGTCATGTGCCCGGATAGGTACTTGAACCATGAACTTCTGGTTCATAGGTCTTTGCTCAATCATACCTGCTGGGCGAAATTGCATACTTCAAAAATTGGATATTTTGTTATTAAATAACATTAGTAATGAGAAATTTGACCTTTTCCTCACAAAAAATGCCAAGTATTGGGGATATTTTTGAGAACTGGAAAAATATAGGTATAGCCCTAGCCAGTTTGGCTCAGTGGATAGAGCATTGGCCTGCGGACTTAAGGGTCCTGGGTTCCATTCCAGTCAAGGGCAGGTACCTTGGTTGCAGGTCCCTTCCTGGCTCAAGCCCGGGTGGGGGCTCATGCAGAAGGCAACCAGTTGATGTGTTTATCTCACATGGATATTTCTGTCTTTCCCTCTCCCACTCTCTCTAAAAATCAATGGGAAAATATCCTCGGGTGCGGATTCAAAATGTGTGTGTGTGTGTGTGTGTGTGTAGTTTGTTGGATTTTGTACTGGTTTATTTTGAAGACATTATTTGATTTTTAAAATTATTGTTCTAGTATGTCAGAAAATCAAGTTCTTTCATTTGTCAAAACTGCCATTGAACTACTTTGAAGTCATTAGAAGAATACCATCTTCAATTCTATAGGCTAATGGGCCATTGTGAGAATGTTTTTCCTCTCTCTTGCAATAACTGCAATTTAAAGTGTTTGTTAGTACCACCTTGAATCTAAGATAATGGATTTTTTTAAGACACATCATCAATTTAATAATAATAGATTATGAGGGGACAAAAGGCAACATTAAATGTATATTTCAAGACATCATCATTTCAGAAACCTTAGTGTGATGAAATATGCTTCTTACATTTGACTTAACATTTTTAGAAGTATGGGAAGCCGCCTATTGTCTTCACTAGCAGAGAGGTGTGGACAAGGAGCCCAGAATGCTGGTGACCCTTGAGCCCTGGCAAAGGTCAGAGCTATGCACCCACTGTTTAGTCGAGACAATGGTAGCTGAAGCAATTTCTGCACCAGATAGTCATGTAAATCCTTACTGATAAGATAGCCTTTACTAGAAATTGCCTGCCTAAGGGCTATAAGTGTATCCCAAATTGAATAAAAGGATGGCAAGGCCTGAGCCCAAGCGGACTCCATCTTCTTGCATTGGGCTCTCGCCTGGCCCCCCAATTTCCAAATTATTATTTCTCGTCTCTGTCATTTGCATGCGGCCCCTTCTCCAGATCCTGAACCCTGAACCACATGGGACATGGGGCATTCACAAGAAGTTGTAAGTAGTTTAGTTAGATATGTAAAATGTTTAAAAACAAACCAAGTGGGCCCTGCCCGATAGCTCATTTGGATAGAGCCTTTTCCCCATAAACCAAGGCTGCTGGTTTGATCCCAGTCAGGGCACATGCTCGAATCAGCCAATGAATGCATAAATAAGTGGAACAGCAACAAATCAATCCCTCTCTTCTGTCTTTTTCTCTCCTTCTCTGTAAAAATCAATAAAAAAATAAAAAGCAAGTGAACGTTTTTGATTAGTTTAAACAAAGCTTCAAATATTTCAGTAAATAGGAAACAGTGGATTTTTTTTTAAATTTAAAAAGTAGCCCTTCAATTTAAATGAATTAGCATCATTAAAGAAAGGCTAATTATAGAAGAAATATATATTAATACAAAAAAATGGACTAATTGTCTACCTTAAATTTAGTACATAATATGATTCTTCATAAAATCTCTTCAACAAGCGTTTATCATTTCTGTATATTCACTTCGTCTTAACATTCTTACTTATTTTTAATTGCAAGTGATCCAAGGCTAATTTCATAGCCATAATTTCTTTAAAACTGAGATAGTGCATGATCACTTGTTATTTATACTGATGCAAGGTTTATGTGAACATATTTCAGAAATGCTAAGATTATGATACTTATTCTGTGGCATTGAGTTTGATTTTGCACTTTTCTTATTAATTTAAATAACTTTAAAATTGTCTTTTCAGAAGCATATAATTTGGTCAAATATAATTTTAATGTTTATTTACAGCTATCCTGGGTGCTATTATGATGTTTGTAAGTACATTTATCACTTTTGGGGTTGGCATTTTATCTTCTTTTCTAAATTGTTAATTACCCAAGGAGAATTCTTAGAATGCACATATATTATTTTGCATCCCGTAAACGTTTTGAGAAGTGCTTATTGATAGATTTTTGTGTGTGCATAATGGTATTGCCAAGAAAATAGAAAAACATGAACATATAATGTGGCTAAGCCTTACTCTCTTCCAGTGGTGAGGAAACCTGTTATTTTTGATTACTCTAGTTTACAATCTCAAGGGATGTATTTACTGTATTTCCCTACTTATCTGAGGTCAAACTCTGACCTCAACCATTCTAGAACAAAGCCACAGACCTCAGCAGTAAATGAAATGACTGATTTGAAGCAAATTCTTCTAAAATTCATGCACTTTAGATGGTAGGTAAGTAATGGAACCTTTGTCTCAAGCAGCCAGTTTAGTATAAAGTAAAGGAGAAAGTCTGTATTTGCACTCAAAGTAGCCAGAAATGAATGTTGAAGGAGAAGACACACCCAAGGCCTCAAATATGAGAAAGTTCGGGACAGGGTTAGGTGGCTCCCAGGGTCGTATGTTTTGTGTATACTTGATGGATTTTTATATTGGATTTTTCTGAGGTAGAAACATTTAATGTGGGAAGATGTGACTTAAGGAATACCTGTGTATAAATATATAATAGTTGCTTAGAGCTCAGTTCTCCCTTCCTCGTTTTTTGTTTTATTATCCTCACCTGAGGATGTTTTTTTCCAATGTTTTCAGAAAGAGTGGAAGAGAAGGAGGCTGGGAAGAGAAAGAATATTTAGATATTTAATAGGCTAATCTTCCAACTAAATTTTAAAAACATTAAACACTTTAAACTTAGATAGAAAACCCTATTGGGATCTTGATAGAAATTTTGTTAAATTATTAGATTTATATATAGAAAATTGACATTATTCCCCATATTTAATCTTTCTATTTAGTAGAAAGATTAAATGTTTTTCTTCATTTATTCCACACTCTTTAAATATTCCTCAATTGAATTTTATAGTTTTCCTCTTATAGCTCGTGAACATTTATTACTACCCTGTTCCTAAAAATTTTTAAAGAGTTTTTGTTTGTTTCAGATCTGTATGCATTCCTTATTCAGAATCAGATTTCCTGTAATCATTCCCCACCTTTCAGTCTGGAGGGTAGAAAGCTCTTTAGCACCTAAACTTGCTATTAATTCTGTGCCTAAATTTAGGGCAACAAACTAAAATACATGTATTCTCCCAGAAGCTATATCATACAATGGAGATAGAAACATATAATTTCATTGGGGGAATGAATGAAAGACTAAATGTAAACAATTGCCATACTGTCTGATGAAATTTAGAATGGAGATAGTGTACAAAGTATGGAAGATCACAGAGAAGGAAAATTCATTAGAATTTATACTCAGCATGTGAACAGATTTTTCTCAGGTAGTCAACTGGAGAAAAGAGTCTTATAGCAGGATCAATATGTGCAAAGTCCTGCCATTATGAAATAGCATGGCCTGTTTGGAAAGTCGCTAGTACTAGAGTTTCAGTAGTAAAGGTATCTGGTTTGGTATATTAGCATAGGATGTGAGACCGAGGCATTTTAGTAGCTGAATCTGACAAAGTGTTGAGGGAAGCTGTCAAAAAAGTGTTGCGTAATGAAGTAACACTGAGCATACTTGCATCATGCAGTTGGTAAGTATGAGTCTGATGGAGATGAGGGAATTGGATCCAGATGCATTAATTAGTACAAGAAAAACATGATGGGGGTCTTAATGAAGTGGAAAAATATAAATAAAGATGGGAAGGAAGGAGAGATATTGAAAGATATGTAGGCAGAAATGTAGAAATATAAATGTTGAGTGAGGAAGAGAAAGGAATCTAAGATGGCTTGCCTTTCAACCTTGAAAAAT
Organism: Myotis davidii; assembly: GCF_000327345.1. Classification (NCBI taxonomy): domain Eukaryota; kingdom Metazoa; phylum Chordata; class Mammalia; order Chiroptera; family Vespertilionidae; genus Myotis; species Myotis davidii. Next base: position 596,965 of record NW_006286980.1, on the reverse strand, counting down.
TATTTAGGCTTTAATTCATAAACTTTGTATCATATATCTTTTTTTAAAGGAATGCTTCCTAAAATATTGTTTTACTTATCCTATTATTAGCCTAATAATAATGGCAATAGGATATGAAATTGTTGGGGCAAAGGACTGTCAGAAGTGGGTACATAATCTCTACTTGTATTTAATCATTAATTAAATCAGAACTGCTGTCTTACAACTGAAGCAACTTAGTGCAATTGGTCCTTTTCTCAGCACCGCAGGATACTATGAACATTCATTCTTCTAGTACTTTATAACAAATAATACAGTTCCTTGTGTGCTTAAAAGTTTTTGAATGCTTCATTATCATGCTTCCAGATGACATTCATTCACTCTTTATAACATGGCTATGTATTATGCTCTTCATATATAGGGTGTCCCAAAATTCACACAAGAAGTAAATTTGATAGAAAATACAGGTTTATAATTAAAAATTGTAATTTCTTAGTTGATTCATAAAGCATACAGTATAGGGTTATGTACGGAATAGCACATTGGGTAAATGGCCTCCACGGCTTTGCGTATGTGCCAGCATATGTGATCAAATCTGGCACATACGCAAAGCCGTGGTCTTCATTGGTCTTCAATCTTCATTGTCTTTGCTCCTGGGCCATAATTGGTACTTGGTAATGCCTATCAAATAGAAGGGATTGAAATCAAAGGGCAACAGATATTATAATCTGATTCAATAAACCAAGTAAAATTAGGCTTTTATTTTTTGTTTTTGTTGTTAATACTCCCACAAAATTCAAATCTTGCGTGAATTTTGGGACACCTTATATTACTATATCCTGTGCTAAACACAACAGAATATCAAAGAAAGACAAACATAATCTCAAACCTCATGCTCCTTACAGTTTGATAAAAAGTTAAGATACTAAACTAAACAAGTAATAAAAATAACAGTGTTGGCTGCCAGGCATTGTTCTTAAATACTTCAGAACATGAACTCATTTAATCTTCACAATAATCCAAAGAGGAAGTATCATAATTACTACTTCTATTTTACAAGTAAGAAAAATAAGACTTTGTAAGACATTTCCTAATCCTAAGGAAAATAGACAGCTGCTGGAGAATTTTAACACAGAGGATAAAAATGATCAGATCTGAATAATTATTCTGGGTCAGTAAGAATATTGAATTGGAGCAAAGTGAAACAGCATGGGATAATCCAGTGGTCGGCAAACTCATTCGTCAACAGAGCCAAATATCAACAGTACAACGATTGAAATTTCTTTTGAGAGCCAAATATTTTAAACTTAAATTATATAGGTAGGTACATTGTTATTAACTTAATTAGGGTACTCCTAAGCTGGCCTTTGCTAAAAACGTCCTCAATCTGATTGAGGTACATTCACTGAGGTCGACCCCTTCCAACTCTCCCATCCACACTCGTCTTGTATACTTGTTTCGTCTATCTCCTTTTGTTCATCCTCTCTATATGTCCAAACCATCTCAACATACCTTTCTCAATCCTCGACACTGACATTACATCTTCTTTCACTCCACAACGTTCCCTGTACATGCGCTCCCGCACGTGGTATTTTGTGGAAGAGCCACACTCAAGGGGACAGAAAGCCACATGTGGCTCGCGAGCCTCGGTTTGCCAACCACTGGGATAATCCAAGTGAAAAATGACTGCTCTCTAGGCTAGGATAAGGGCATCGCTGAGGGAAAAAGCACTAAGGATTTAAGAGATTTAGAAGTTGACTTTTGAGCAGAGACTTGAAGATGGGGACGAGGAGGAGAAGATTTTAGGTTTAGAGAATAGCCAATGAAAATGCTCTGAAATATAAACCTACAAGAAGACTAATGTGGTTGTAGCAGAATGAATGAGAGGGAAAGTAGGAGGAGATGAAGTCACCTAAAATAGAGGTGGGGCAGGTAATTGGAAGGGCTTAATAACTTTGACTTTTAGGTAGGAAAATTGCTTTATTTGAAAGTATGCTCAATTTTAGTTTTAAAAAATGTATAGATATAATGAAATTGTGATTAAAGAGTATGTCATAGTAAGAAGTACTGAAAGAAATAATAGACTTCATGTTCTACAAGATAGAAGATCTATTGTCATTTCATAGTATGTATATTTTTCTTTGCAAATGAAACCTGGTCAGCAGTAGTAACATTCTTTTACTTTATGGGTGACTCAAACATGCCTCGCCATACTCTTCCTTTAAGCTCTTTTTATATAAACTATTGTTGTGGGAGTCTGTATTTTCTCTCCGGTAGCTCTCTTATTTTTCTCTCTGTGCCATTGCAAACATGATGCTTGCATCTGCTTAGCAGTAAAACTCAAAAGTCCATTTTTATTGTTCTAGAATTGTGAGGCATGGCTGTGACTCAAACAAGAATGAGTTCTTTAAGTAAGGTTAGATTTGATGTACTATTTCAGATAATTCTTATTTAATACATCTTTGTAGACCTTTACCAGATTTAATGTTTTGATGATTTTTAATGCCATTTTCTGAGGCAATTTTAAATTCCATGTATTTATAGAAAATTTCACAGATAGTTCTTTTTAAGGAAATGAGAGCTGATAAATGAAATAGATGTTATTATATGTTGCATTCAAAGGACGCCCTTTATTTTATCTACACTAATAAAAGAGAAAAATGGTAATTGGCGTACGACGCTACACTTTTCATTGGCTAATCAGGGCTAATGCAAATTAACTGCCAACTCAGATGGCAGTTAACTGACAACAAAGATGGAGGTTAATTTGCATATGTAGGCACAATGCAGGAAGGTTAAAGGGAAAGCAGGAAGAAGCCCCCTGCCACTGACAGTGATCGGAAACCCAGCGGGGAGCTAAGTGCTG
>NW_006286980.1:581969-593710 GCF_000327345.1 Myotis davidii | reverse complement strand
GAGGGGGGTCCCCTGTCCAAGCCTGACCCCTCTGGTGGAGGCGTCAGGCCAGGGCAAGGGGCCGATCAGGCGATCGGAGGGTGATGGGGGCCTACGCCTCTGGCCGAGGCATCAGGCCTGGGCAAGGGGCAGAGCCAGCAATCAGAGGGGTCTGTGGGTCCCCTGCCCAGGCCTGACGCCTGGGCCAGAGGCATCAGGCCTGGGCTGCGGGCAGAACCAGTGATGGGGGGAAATGAGGGTCCCCTGCCCAGGCGTAGACCCCCATCACTGCTCTGCCCCCAGCCCAGTGGCAAGGGGCCGATCCTGTGATTGGAAGGTGATGGGAGTCAACGCCTGAGGGCTCCCAGTATGTGAGAGGGGACAGGCTGGGCTGAGGGACACTCCCCCCCCGCCCCCACACACACACCCAGTGCACGAATTTTGTGCACCAGGCCCCTAGTATCTTTGATAATATAGAGAAACTCTGCTAATTTAAAACCTGTAATTGTACTTTTACATTTTTATGCCTTTCAAAGGCATCCCTAATTTAATTGATGTTTCTATTGCTAAGAACCTTTCAAAGAATCTTAAAGATGCTTCCATCTACCTTACATTATTATCTAGAGAAAGACTGCATTACAATTTAAATTCTCTATTTCAGCTACTTGTAGCTTTGGCTTCTGTTTTCTGTGAGCAAAATCTTTTTACTATAGTTTTTACATTTAATTATTTGCAACTCATTTATTTTTATAGAAGTTTTGTGTGTCTCTTTTGATTTTAAACATAGAAAACTATAAGTAGAAAACTGTTAACTTGAAAAATCAGGATTAGGGAATATATAGATTAGAATGGAATAAAATCACTATTAAGCCAAGAGAAAAATCAGGAATATCTATACATAGTTATTTCTAAACATTTATTAAAATTGAGCTATAGGTTTTATTCTCAGATTACTAATTGTATGAAACAGAAAGAGCAACATCATAATTTGTAAAGAGAAGCTTACTACTTGGTGGATGTTGTGAAGAAGTTGAGTAGAAGTTGTAGTAATGAGGCCTTACGATTTGGGTGAAGAGCTTGTGCTTAGGAGCAGTATAGTTATATTGAGCAAAAGATGTAATGAGAGGATAATATCATTTCCTCTACCCATATGATGTTCTGTTGTTCATTTAATGGGAGAGGCATCACATATTCCAATAACTAATAAGAGTTATTATTATTGTTTTTGTGTGTGAAGGTGTTAAATATTAAGTATACAGATGTTAAATTGTTGGGTGTTTTTTTACTCACCTTTTTGTTTATAAATGAAATTCCATAAGAAGTATGTTCTTTATCTTTCTCTTTAGCCCATTCAGCTATAGGATAATTTTATTGAAAATAGATGCTTAAAATAGGTAATTCTCTTTTAGTTCATGTCTTGATGGTAGAGGCAAATGATAAGCTTCAGACAATGGAAAAGAAATGATAAATAATGGTGTTTGGGGAAAATTATACCAATTTACTTTCCACTAACCTCATAAAATTGGTCTTTTTAAAAAAACAAAAATTCATTTTTCATACCTGGACTCTACATATGTTTTTGAATGGAAAATAAAGAGTTCTTCCTGAAATAATACTGAAGAAGGCAAGTTAAATTGTGAATCAGTTCTCTGTTATGCAAATAATGATTCAGTTTAGTGTTCGACTTCAAGGGCCAATAATTTTTATGAAAGTATTACTAAAGCAAGGTGTTTGGGTTGGATTTTATAGTCTCTGTCCTTTGGTTGACTCTCTTTTTATTCATTTTAGAGTACTTGTTTATAGTATCATGGCATTTATTTCATTCCGACTAAATTCTTCCTTTTGCATCCCTGGCACAAATGTGGACATGCAGAATTTAAAACCCAGAGATACAGTCCATAAGCTAAACTGTTTTTTCATGTTCTGTAAACCTCATTGCACATATCTACATTTATTACATTTTATTTTATATCAATGAATTAATGTATATTTGGTGCACATTTTTGTTGTTGTTGACCTTATTGCAGATGGTCCCCATTTTCTCTCCTTTGCCCCCTTTCATGCCCTCACTTCCCTCTCAGTCCTTTATTCCATTACTAGAGGCCCAGTGCACAAAAATTTGTGCACTCGGGGCGGGGGGGTGGGGAGCTCCCTCAGCCCGGCCTGTGCCCTCTCGCAGTCTGGGACCTCTGGGGAGATAACGACCTGCTGGCTTAGGCCTGTTCCCGGGTGGCAGAGGGCAGGCCCAATCCCTAGGTGCAGCCCCTGGTCAGGCTCAGAGCAGGGCCGATTGGGGAGTTGGGGCGCCGCCCCCTGTCATGCACAGAGCAGGGCGGATTGGGAGGTTGCGATGCCACCCTCAGTCACACTCAGGGTAGGGCCAATAGGGGGTTGGGGCAATGCCCCCTGTCACACTCAAGGCAGGGTCAATGGGGAGGTTGTGGCGCCAACCTCCTGTCACCCACAGAGCAGGACCAATCGGGGTTGGGGCGCTGCCCCCTGTCACACTGATCCCGGTGCTTGGAAGCCTCTCAGCTCCACTGATCCCAGTGCTGGGAGGCATATTACCCTTTTACTATATAGGATAGACGCCTGGTGCACGGGTGGGGCTGGCTGGTTTGCCCTGAAGGGGGTCCTGGATCAGCGTGGGGGTCCCCACTGGGGGGCCGGGCCAGCCTGGATGAGGGGATGATTGCGGTTTGCAGCTGGGCACACCCCCGTCAGGGTGTAGGTCCCCACTGGGGTGCCTGGCCATTCTGGGTGAGAGGCAGAGGGCTGTTTTCAGGCTGGGACTGAAGCTCCCAACTGCTCCTTTTTTTCTTTTCTTTTCTTTTTCTTTTATTCTGGGCCAGCTTTAGCCTGGCTCCAGCTCTTAGGCCTTCTCTCCTGAAAGCAGGTATCTGGTTTGTTTCGGTTCTAATTGAAACTCTGTATCAACTCCAGCTCTGAGATCCCAGCTAGCTGAAAGCTGGTTTCTGGGGTTTTGTTTAGCTCTATATTTGTTACAATGTTTGAAACTGCCCGCTCAGAGGCCTGCAGCGGCAGGCGGGGAACGTTGGAGGCCTCAGTCACTGAAGCAAGCAAGCCTCACATTCAGTTTAAGCTGCCTGGCTGCCGGCCGCCATCTTGGCTGACAGTTAATTTGCATATCTCGCTGATTAGCGCATGGGAAGGGTAGCGGTCGTACGCCAATTACCATGTTTCTCTTTTATTAGTGTAGATTGTTAATCTTTTCCAACCCGATCCTCCTCCCTTCTGAGATCTGTCAGTCTGCTTCATGCTTCCATGTCTGTGGTCCTATTTTGTTCATCAGTTTATTTTGCTCATTAGATTCCACATATAAGTGAGATGGCTCACTTTTTAATTGCACAGTAGCTGAATCAGTAGTTAGTGGTCAGATGACAGTTATAGAAAGTATATATAGGCAATATAAATTACCAGGCATTATTAAGAACATTAGCCTAATATTGAGTTACTTACTAAAAAAGTTGAATTGATTGCCTTGATGGACACACAGTATTTGTTGCAGCTGGACTGGTGAATAAGACAGCAAGGATTATTACTTTTGTAAAGCTTATTACACTCAGATGGGTTATAGGTATTTAGCTACTACCACTTCCTGTGCTTCAAAATTTTATCTTTTAAAACAAAAACAAAATCTTAGTCAGGGAAGTCTTGAAAAGAGAATATTAGTCATCACTACGAAGGATACAAAAATTGATTTTAGTCCATTCTTTTTTATTTTTTTATTTCAGCACAAAAAGCTCATGTTTCCAGATTACAGTTTATTTTTTGTGTGTTTTGAGCTAAGTATCCAGCTCAAAGGCATCTGTCAAAGCTGTGATCTGATGGTTTTTAAATTTATTTTAAAAGATCAGGAAGTACTCTGAATCAAAGACAGTCTTTCGTAGATTTCTCCTTCTATTTATTTCACCTTGGTCATATAAAAACTGATGAACTATAGGCTAATACTACTTTCTAAATCCAAAGGCAAGCTTAAATACTGTCTGAACTCTGTGCTTGTGGTTTTTGAGTTGTCAGTAATCTCCAGGATGAACATTGTGGACGGGTATTTGCAGCCAACACAGTGTCCTCCTAACAGAGGTTCATGTGAGGAAAAAAAGTCAGCCTGGGCTGTGATCACAGTACAAAAGAGAAGCAGAAGTATGGCGTTCTGTGACAATAGTGATGGTCTTGTAGTTTTTGTCATAAGACTTTTTGGAAAATCATTTTTAAAACACTGTGGAAATGCAACAGATCTTGAAATATATTTTCCCCTTGTTTTGAAGCCTGGAACTTTATGAGGATGATAGTCATAACAAATTAGTCTATTTTTGGAAAGATTACTTTGTGTGCCACAGTCCTTTACCCTGAGCTAGACGACATTTCACTGTTTTTGTGCAATTATATTTGCCCTGAGACACATATTTAGTAAGCATAAGAGAGGTAAAAAGTAGAATCAAATGTTCATTCTATCAAATCAGAAGTTAAAAGATTTCATTGGTATAGTGCCTTTAAAGATCATTATTATAAACTCTGCCCTTTGAAATGTGTCTCTTTGGGAACAGATTTCTTGAGAAGAAATTAATTCTTACCAACTGATTTCTTGTTTTGTTTTAGGGATGAGTTATAAAGGATTTAAAAATGTATAAGAGATGGTACCTATTATTAAAATTTAAAATTGGAGATAAAATATGTGATAATTTTTATAAGATAGAGGTAGAGTTTAATAATTCTTTTAGGAGGGGGCCACACTTTAAGCTCCAATCCTTCCTTAAAGGAATTATTTCTTTCATAATGAGAAAACACTTAATGTAATCGAATGTTTCAGTACAGTTTGTAAAAATGTATATAAATTTGTATCCTTTATTCAGAAAAGATTCATTGTGATTAGTTTATGCTTATTAGAAAATCACACATACACGATGTATAATTAAACTGTTCAGATATTATAAATAAAATATTGAAAAAGTATAGTCAAATCAGATGAAACTTATTCCTCCAGGAATGACAAAAATAATCAGTAAATAAAAATTACAAATTGTAAGATGATGGTACATTACCTTGAGTTAAGATATATTTAACATCTCTTGAGCATTTGAAAAATGACTTTCCTAGTTTTTACAGTTTATATTTTAAGAAAGACATTAATAACATGGAGGGGAATCAGAAGAGAACCTCCTTAACAATTAAAGGGAAATAAGACCTAAACGTATGGTGAATTTTATCTTGAATTTTTTAGAATATTTCTTTTTAATAATGATTTAAACATACTACTTTTGTATTCCTGTATATTACCTTTCTTAGGCCTAAATTAATAATGAAAATATCCTTGTTCAGATTGTTTCAATTTTTCATTCAAAAAATGTGTCCTATAAAATGTCTTTTGTTATCTTGTGAAAGTTAATAAAGATTTGGCTGTATTAATGTTGAGAATATTGTGAGAATTCTCAGGAACCTCCCACCCCCACCTCCCCTGCCCAGTGGGGTTTAGGTGAATAGTGGTGAGAGCAGTGCCATTATATGCTTCTTTATGTTGCTCCAATGTTGCTGTTCTGCTAATTCTTTAAACCAAACTATACTATTTGAAAACAAATCTCATTAGTTATTAGGAGAGGAAGATAATATGGTATAATTTATTTGCCATCTTGTTACTAATTTTATTTATATATATATATGTGTGTCAATTTGGTATTGTGAATAACATTACCTCAAAACCAGTAGATTGAAACAGTAACATTTATTGCTGTTCATGAGCATGTGGGTCAGCTGGTTCTGCTAATCTAGGCCAGATTCAGCTGATTTTAGCTGGGCTCTCTCACATATCTGCAGTTAGTTGATTGGGTAGGCTGGGGGGCAGGCACATCTAGATTGGCCTCATTTACATGTGTATTGATTGGCTGGCTGTTGGCTAGGGTGACAGGGTAAATAGGCCACATGTCTCTCATTATCTAGTAGGATAGTTCAAATGTGTTCTGTGGTGGCTGGGAAGGGTTCCAAGAACATCAAAAGGGCAAGCTCTAGTGTGCAAGCAGTTTTTGAGCTTCTGCCTGCATCATGTTTGCTCACAACCCATTGACCCAAGTAAAACTCATGACCGTGTCCAGAGCCAGCATTAAAAGTCACTACCAAAAGAGCATGGATTCTGGGAGATATGAACAATTGAGACAGTGACTGCAATAGACTTAATTTAGATTTTTATATTTTCAGACTTGTTTTCCCTTTGTTGTTTCTTTAATGTTGGAAAAGGGACCTCCCTTTGGTGGCCCCTTTTAAGCTGAGTTTTTCAGTTCAGAAAAGTTCTCAAATTTCTTCATTTTCTCCTCCCCACTCTGTCTCTCCATTCTATAAAATAAAAGCCTAATATGCTAAGTGTCCGGTCATCTATTCAACCAATCACAATAATATGCTAATGTTATGCTAAGGCCGCTCAACCACTTGCTATGACGTGTGACCACCAGGTTAGCTTGCTGCTGGGGTCCAGCCGATCTGGACTGAGCGAGACAAACCAGACACATCATGGAGCCCTCCCGCGGTCCCTCCCTGGCTGGCCAACCTCCCTTGTCCCTCCCCAGCCCTGATCATGCACCGGTGGGGTCCTTCGACCTGGCCTGCGCCCTCTTGCAATCTGGGCTGGGGGGACCACCCTCACCCCCCTGAGTGCATGAATTTCATGCACTGGTCCTCTAGTGTGTGTGTGTGTGTGTGTGTGTGTGTGTGTGTGTGTGTGTGTGGCTCTATCGATGTCTCATCATTTGCTTTTCACTTTCAACTCTTTTTGTATTTCTGGACATATTCTTAAAGGAATTTTGAATAAAATATTTTGTTATTTTTTGCATTTTAAAATCTATTCCTTATTGCCTCTGTTTTAAATTTAGGAATCACTGGAATCATTTTTTTGTACAGCCTTTTCTTACCTCAGAGCATATAGACTTTATTTTCATATGTATAGTTGCTTTTTTAAGTTGTAATATAACTTATAAATATTCCAAAATGTTTTCCTGTTTACTGTAGTAACATTTCTGTAGAACACCTTTTCTGTAATTACTTAGTTTATTACCTTTAAAAAAAATATACCTGGTGATTATTTTGGAAGGCAGCTATGCTCACCACTATACCACCAACGCAACTTCCTGGTGATTATTTTGAATTGTTTCTATACTTTATTGGAATTGAAATAACTTCTGGCAGTGTGTGTGTGTGTGTGTGTGTGTGTGTCTTAAAGTCTTACATGTGCGGAATTGTTTACTAGCTTGATTTTGTCAGAACTCAGCATAAGGAATGTGAGGTGCTAAAGGTATCCCGTATGGGGTAACTGCTTTTCCACATTTAGTATGGGTGTCAGTTTGTTGGCATATTTCTGTTGTTCTTTACCTAGTTTGATTGCCTCAAGTAAATTAAAATAATGATATTTCAAAAGGAAAACAGGTTTAATGTAAAGCAATTTTTAAAGCATGTAAGTATGAGCTCATTATTTTCTTGGTGGTGTAGTTTATTTTCTGTAAAGGGATCAGTTGGCATAAAATCATCAATTTTTATTTCTTCTATATTTCGGTCCCTCCATATAATATCCTCTTTCCCTTGCCCCTTTTAATCTGCTGAAGACTTAGAAACAAGATAACTAGCTTTGGTAGAAGAGCATGAAGAAGGTAAGTGGCTTCTATATTAGGCTTAGGGGACATTCTTCTTTACATAAATAAATTCTGGAGCACAAATTTGTGTCATGCATTTGTTTTATTTTTTTAACTTGAAAAATGTTTTTCCAGTTTTCCTAATAATGTAAGGAAAGCAATGGTGTGGCATCATATATATTTAGCTTATAGGAAATTTTACTTTATGTACTGGCAAAAGCAAAAACACATGGTCTTTAAAGTGAACAAACAAACATAGCAATAACAATACTCTCTCTAATTGACAAACACAATTAACATATGTCCTACGGTGTGAAATGGAAGGTATAGCTGTGCTGTATCCTCAGACTAGGCCAGTGGTCGGCAAACTCATTAGTCAACAGAGCCAAATATCAATAGTACAACGATTGAAATTTCTTTTGAGAGCCAAATTTTTAAAACTTAAACTATATAGGTAGGTACATTGTTATTAACTTAATTAGGGTACTCCTAAGGCTTAGGAAGAGCCACACTCAAGGGGCCAAAGAGCCGCATGTGGCTCGCGAGCCGCAGTTTGCCGACCACGGGACTAGGCTATCACAGTGTCTCTCTTATACTGGTTTTCATTACACTGTAAAATGTGTGCTTCTAATGTTTAAATTTTTTCTCCTATAAAACATGACCCCTAATGCAAGTCAATTAGTTCATCCGATAATTACCCAGAAATAGAGTGATTTATTTCTGGTGTTAAGGAAGCTAGCAATATTGCGTAAAGAGAGGAAATATAGTATGTTGGTCTGCTATGTGTAATTTTCCAAGCAGTTTGCAGGAGTGACTTATGGCATACATATTCTCCATGTATTCTGACTATAACCCAATTTTCATATAAGGTACCTCTTCACTTCAGTATTTGATTGTCTACCAAACACCAAATACTACACCACTCACTCAATATGCTTTCTTTCACCTAATTTCCACTGCAAGACAGTGTGATTGGCATTATTAATCCCATTTTACAGGTGAAGAAAGTGATAGAAATAGTAAATTGCTTTTCCTAGTTTACATAGTGAGTTACAGTCCTTGGATATAAAACTGGGTTGACCTGACCATATGTGCTCTTTTTACTACATTGGGATTGGAGGTGAATTTTTACTGTACTTATTTACTTAGAGAGATGCCAAATATTAGTTATTATTTTGTTCATCATTTAACTTAAAAGTATTTTATTTAAATAGTTTGAGCATTTAAAATAAAACTCTAACATATGGCAAACATCTCATCTTTGTTTTGTTTTTCTTTATGTGTTTCTTTGTTTTTAGAGATTATATTAACTCTCTGTCACCAGGTGTTCGGTGTAGGCACCAAGTTATGAGCACCAGTGTTTTTGTTGACATGTGGACAGTATTGCTGACATGTGGACAGTTATGGTCTGTAGAGGAGTTAGGACCATTTGTCCCTACAAGAAAACCAAGAGAAAAATATGACAGTGTTTTTTTTCATCTCATCTACAGCAGACATATTTGCATAGATTTTAAGTTTTTTCAGATATGATTTTTGATTTATTATTAGAATAATGTTTAAGCTACCTTGAGTGGTAGATTATAAAAAAGCAGCTCTTCTGTTTTATTTCTTACCTAACTCTTCTCCTCAAAGAAATACAAATAGATCGTTTTATCTAATTTCTTAGTAATAAATGGAAAAAAACTAAACAGGCAACTCCCAGTCACTAGGGCCCTAATTCAGAAGAACGGGATACTCCCAGAGTGGAATTGGTTGGAATATTTTATCCTCGTCTAGTCTGATTAGCCTGTGAGCAGAAAATGATTAGTAATTTATGTCAGGGCAGGAAGGGAATCTGATTCATAGATATACTAATCAGAAAAATAATTATTGGAAAATTGGGACGTGTCCATATTATACTGCTAAATGAGATTTTTTTGAAAGTGTTTCTTAAGTCCTATTGGACCAGACAAGGTTTATACCGTGTATTATTACACACAGTGGACATTTTAGCAGTGGTTAGAATGTGGTGATTTTTGTAGTTGTGGTTACATTATCTCTTTAAAAAAAACTTGTAAAGGACTTAATAACTCAACTTTAAAATTTTGTTTTTAGGCTAATATTTGGCAGGGTAGGCAAAGTCCATTGGTGACTAATATATTTTCAAAAGTTTGAAGAGTTTTGTTCAAATCCTAAAAAATAGTTTTTCTGGTACGCATGATATTTTTTATTCTTAGAAAATTGAACAGGCATTTTGGGAATGATTACAAACATAAAGTAGACAGGAGAACAGGAAGGTCTGTCATTGCTTATGCTTTTATTACCCTAGGTAATATATTGTTTTATACCTTAAAGAAGAAGAAAAATAGCCCTTGCCAGAATATCTTGTGGGAAATATTTTTAAGAACAACAATTTGATAACTATTCTAACTTTTATATTTATATGGATCATTACATGTAAGTTTTCATTTTTAAAAAAAATTGCCACTAAGTGAAGAAAATATTTTCCATTTTCAATGTATTTATTTAATTCCTTTTGTAGGTAAATCTTTGTTTTAATGTGCAGTATTTTATCTGGATAGTATGCAAAATACTTATCCAGCATCATAGTTGGTCCAAGTAACTGAGTGTTTATTAAAGCTTCAATATCAAGTAGCTTTACTAGGTCAATTGTCCCCAATTTGAAATTATTAATTTTACTAGAGTTCTTTCGATTTATGGCATAATTTTGAATTTAATCACTGTTTCTTGGAGATAAGTATTTTTATGCCAACAATTACAAAATTATAATATTTCAACCAAATAATAACATGCATTTTATATGTTTTTAATGATTATTTTGAATGTGGTCAAACACATAATATTTGTATGCTGTTATCCATCTAACGTAACTTAGACATTTTTCATATTCTAATAAATTACTTACAACTATAACTCCGTAATATTCTTTTGGGAAGAAAGCATAATTTTCAAAATCATCTCCTTATTGTTGTATACCTAGATTGCTACTATTATTTTCTTTTACTATTTTAAAATCATGTTCTCTCTAAATGTAGAGATCTTTATGTAGAAAAGGCTGCCTTGATTTATGTTTTTCTTTTTAGTGTTAATTATTAGAAGAGAGATTACTGGATTAGAGAATGAAAATATAAACATAGTTAAATTGGTGTCATGAATGTTTGAGGCAAGTAAGTGCTTGTCTCATACTTGCCTTATTGTTCAACATTACATTTAAAGAGTCTTGTTGTTTGCAATTTATAAAATAATGTCTACTTTAAATTTGAATTTAAAAAAAATTATTTATTGTGTTGGACTTGAACATTTTCATTGGGTGCTTTTTGTTTGGTTTTACTAATTACCTAGTTCCATACTTTATATATAATTTCCTTTTAGGATTGCAATATTTTTTTTTAACTTATTGTCTAAAGTTTTACTTAAGTCTCCTTTTCCCCTGATTGACCACCTCCCACCCCCTCAGCCATTCCCACCCCGGGCAAGTCCCCACCGCCCAGTATCTGTGTCCATTGGTTATGCTAATATACATCCATACAAGTCCTTTGGTTGCTCTCTAACCCCCCCTCCCCTGCCATTTGTCTCTGGATCTATTTTTGTTCATCAGATTATGTTGATCATTATATTCCACATACGAGTGAGGTCACGTGGTATTTATCTGAAATAAAAAAGACCCTGAATAGTCACAGCAATCCTGAGAAAGAAGAAAAAAGTTGGAGGGATCACAATACCAGATATCAAGCTATATTACCAAGCCATGGTTCTCAAAACGGCCTGGTACTGGCACAAGAACAGACATATAGACCAATGGGACAGAACAGAGAACCCAGAAATTGACCCAAACCATTATTCTCAGTTAATATTTGACCAAGGACGCAAGAACATACAATAGAGTCAAGACAGTCTCTTCAATAAATGGTGTTAGGAAATTGGATAGATACATGCAAAAAATGAAACTAGACCACTAACTTACACCATCCATAAAAATAAACTCAAAATAGATAAAGGATTTAAACATAAGACAGGAAACCATAAAAATAGAGGAATCCACAGGCGGCTAAATTGCAGACATATGCCGAAGCAATTTCTTCATCGATACAGCTCCTAAGGCAATGGAAACTAAAGAGAAAATAAAAAATA
>NW_006286980.1:564170-581515 GCF_000327345.1 Myotis davidii | reverse complement strand
CGTGCAAGAGGCAGCTGATGGATGTTTCTCTCTCATGGATGTTTCTAACTCTCTATCCCTCTCCCTTCCTCTCTAAAAAAATCAATAAAATATATTTAAAAAACAAAAACAAAAACAAAAACCCTGTGGTACATCTACACAAAGGATTGCAATATTTCTTATAAACTTCTATAGATAACATTTTATGGGCATTATTTTTATTGTAAATATTTTTCCTAGGTTAATCACTAAATGAGTGATTAATAAGTAATGAGTGCCAATTCATTATACACTGTTAGGGTAGAAAGCTTTGGTCCCAAGAGACAAAGTCCTAAATTTATAGAGTTTATCTTTTAGTGGGGGTATCACCAAGGAACAAAAATATATATTTGTACTTTTTCAGGCCATGATAAGTGCAAAAGAAAAATGACTTAAGATGAAGGAGCTGAAAATGATAGGATATGATAGGTGATAATGGAAAGCCTCTTGGACAAGAAACCTTTGGAAAGAAAGGTATAGGCCTTAAGGATCTTGGGAGTGTACTGGGGAGGGTGGGCAGGTAGAGGAAATAGTATAAAGAGGTAAAGTTGTATTTGATGTGTTCTTAGAAAAAGCAAGAACGAGATAATCAGGTAAATTAGAGAGATACCATGGAGCCAGATTATATAAGGCCTTCTAGGTTAAGGTAAGGATTTTGGATTTTACTCTGATTGACATGGGAAGCTATATTGAGCAAAAGAGTGACTGGTCCTTGTTTTTTTAAATCAATTTTTCTGCTTTGGGGAAAATATATTATGTAGTTAGAGGAAGACCAGTAGGAGGTTATTACTGTGTTCCAAAGAGGCTTGCATTAGGATAGTAGCAAATGGAGGTGGTAAGTGGTTGCATTCTGTATATTTCTAAGGCATAGCTCACTGGGATTTCTGATACACTAATGTGAAGCATGAAAGAGAGCCCTTCAGATCTTTGATCTGAGAAGTTGGAACAATTCCCATTTGCTGACAGAGAAAATCTGAGGTGAGTTAACTGTTTGAGGAGGAAAAGGTATCAGTTAGTTCAGTTCTGGCAAGGTTAAATTTGAGATGACTTTTAGTCATCCAGAAGTCCGAGTTAGAGACTTGGGGCTGGAGTATTTAAACATGCAACTAGATGAAATCACCTTCAGAGTAAGAGTCAATAAAGAAATATGGACAATGGGAAGGCTGTGTTCAACCACAGACTGCTGAGGATTGAATCCTACCTCAGCTGTTTAGTGTGACTTTGGACATGTTGCTTGCTTGTAATAAACTTGACTTTTATATCTGTAAAACCAAGACAAACATAGTACTTACCTGTCAGGATTATTGTGAAGATTCACTTACTGTATATATACACACATGCATACACATACTATTTAGAGCTACATTTGGCGTTTACAAAGCTCTATATCAGTAGGTCTTAAACATTTTTGTATTTAGGACTATTTTATACTTGTAATAATTATTGTGGATCTCAAAGAGTTTTTGATTATGTAGGTTCTCTCTATTGATATTTACCATATTAGAATATAAAACAAATTTTAAAAGTATTTACTAACTCATTTAAGAAATAATAATAAGCCTTTTACATGTTAAATAACATTTTTAATGAAAAAACAAGTGTATTTTCCAAAATAAAAACAAATTTAGTGAGAATAGCATTGTTTTATATTTTTTTCAATTCTCTACTCTGGCTTCATGGAAGACAGCTAGATTCTCATTCTCATATCTCTTTGTTTATTTAGTCTTTGGTGATATCATAGGTCCTACCTCCTCTGGAAAAACCCACTGTATATTCAGATGCATGAGAGAATGAGAGTGAGAAAAACAAATAACATCTTAGTATTTTTATGAAAATAGTTTTGAGTATGAATTTTTAAAAGGGTTGCAGGAACACTCCGTGAATTTGATTTCTATTGCTGTTGTAACAGCCAGCATTCCTTGTGGCTCTTGGCCCTCTTCCAATCTTCAGAGCCAGAAATGGCTGGTTGTGGCTTCCTCCTATTGCATCACTCCAACAGAGACTTTTCTGCCTCCATCTTTCACCTTCAAGGTTTCTTGGTTAGACTCACCACGATAATCTCCCTATTTTAAAGCCTGCAGATTAGCAGTGTTACTTCCATTTGCTATCTTAAATCCTCTTTGCCATGTAACTTGATACATTCTAGTAGATAGGTAGAAGTGTTATCTTCAGATAGAACTGTTATCTTCAGTTCTTTTATAATAACACTAGTGGCCTGTGCATGAATTCATGCACATTGATAAGAAATTAATTAGAAGAAGTATTTTAATATTGCTATTCGCCTTTTCTCACTAATAGAAGTGTCAACCAAATTCACAATTGACAATGACACTTAGAAACACACATGTACTATTGGAGCCAGCAAGAGCTTCATATGTAATGCGTATGCATGAATTAACTTAGCCTTTTATATATATATTAGACCTGCTTTCTGATTTAGCTATACTTTTTGCAGCCCAGTGAAGCACCCTAACTTCTCTTTCAGGTAATTGTCAGCAACAAAGCAGTAAATATCAACATGAAGCAGATTAATATTCTAGATCACGCAGGGAGAACAAAGGGTAAAATGTTTAACTGCAGCAGTGTTTGACTATATTCTATGCAGTGGGAAAACCTGAAGTCATTTTCAAGATCCAACATTTCTTCTTTTCATTCGGGTCAAGTTTCTAAGCTTTCTAAATCTCCATTTTCCAGCTAATGAAAAAAAAAAAGGATTCCACTGAGTCTTCTATCTAACTATCCCAGGACTCCTGTGAGGATCAAGAGATGAGGCACAGGAAAATGCTTCACAGACATTTGGTTAAAGTGTAAAATGTTTCCACCTGGCTATAAAGCAAAAGTCATGTTCCTGGACTGAAGAAATTACAAGGAGGCTAGTCAGTAGGGAGAGTTAAGCCGGGCGTTGCTACGTGACGTCATTACCCGGCACCCACAGCCACCATTTCCAGGCTGGACTGGGCTGTGTGCCACATCTTGTGCCATGGTGTCTCGGCAGCATCAGCTGCGATTTGGTGGCCTGTCACTCTAAATGGTGGCAGGGCCTTTGTCCCACTTGGGGAAGCCAAGTGTTGCTTTGTTGGTTCCAGGTCCGCAGTGCTGTTTCTCTGTAAATGGCCAGTGCACATCATGGCAGCTCCTGTGGTGAGCATCTGCCCCCTGGTGGTCAGTGCGCATCATAGCTACTATTTGGATGGTCAGACACTTAGCATATTAACCTTTTATATATCTACACTAATAAAAGACAAACATGCAAATTGCCCGTACCTTCGCTATGCCTTAAGCCATGCCCACCAGCCAATCAGAGTGACTATATGCAAATTAACCCAACCAAGATGGCGGCCAGCAGCCAAGGAGCTGAAGCGAGCAGGAGGCTTGGTTTCTCCAGTGATGGAGGAAGCAAAGCTTCCAGGCCACTGCTGCCTCCTCTCAAGGCAACAAAGATTCAAGTATAGAAGGTAAATAAACCCCAGATACCTGCTTCCAGTAGCCATGGCCACAGAGCTGGACGGAGCTGGAGCAAGCAGGAGACTTGGTTGCCCAAATGATGGAGGAAGCCAAGCTTTCCAGCCGCGGCTGGCTCTGAGCTCCATGCAAAGCAACAAAGTTTCAATTATAGAAGATAAATAAATCCCAGATACCTGCTTTCAGCTGCCTGTGGCCACGGAGCTGGAGCCTGTGTTGCCCCTGGCGATGGAGGAAGCCAAGCCCTGGCCAGGCTCTGAGCTCCACTCCAGGCTACAAAGTTTCAATTATAGAAGGTAAATAAATCCCAGAAAAAAAAAGAAAAAAGGAAAGGCTGGGAGCTTCCGTCACCGGGGAGCTTGGCTAGCCTGAAAAAGGCCCTCAGCCCCTCACCCAGACTGGCCAGGCACCCCAGTGAGGACCCCACCCTAAAGGAGGTGTGGCCAGCCTGAAAACAGCCATCAGCCCCTCACCCAGGCTGGCTAGGCAACCCAGCAGAACCCCCACCCTGATCCGGGACACCCTTCAGGGCAAACCAGTGGGCCCTCACCCATGCACCAGGCCTCTATCCTATATAATAAAAGGGTAATATGAAAACTGACCCTACCAGCAGAAAGACAGAGAATGACTGGTCATTATGACACACACTGACCACCAGGGGGCAGACGCTCAATGCAGGAGCTGCCCCCTGGTGGTCAGTGCAATCCTACAGGGGGAGCTCTGCTCAGCCACAAGCCAGACTGATGGCTGCTAGTACAGCAGTGGTGGTAGGAGCCTCTCCCACCTCAGCAGCACTAAGGATGTCCGATTGCAGCTTAGGCCTGGTCCCCGCTGGCAAGTGGACATCCCCCAAGGGCTCCTGGGCTGCCAGAGGGATGTCTGACTGCCAGCTTAGGCCCAATTCCCTAGGGAGCAGGCCTAAACCAGCAGGTGGACATCCCCCAAGTGGTCCCAGACTGTGAGAGGGCACAGGCCAGGCGGAGGGACCCCCTACAAGTGCACAAATTTTTGTGCACCGGGTCTCTAGTATAGATTAGGGAAGATTGTATGCATAGGTACAGATACAGATAGACTAGTTAGTACATGTAATAATAGGAATATGTTAGCTTCCATTTTATGAGAACTGAGTAAGGAGGATTGAGGAGATACTGGTGGTTTGAAAATAAAGAAGGTGTGAAGTAATAGGCTTAGGTTTGTGGAAAGACAGGATTATTAATATTACATGTCTGAATTTAACGGACTTATTTACCTATTTTTGTGTGTTTTGCTGGACTACCTTAGACATTCCATTTAGGAACCTTGCTCTGCAAATTTAAGGCATTGAAGAGTAGAAAATGAATTTTTCCTGAAGTCACTTTAGAGAGAGAAATTGAGAGGGATACAGATAGAAGGGGATACACACACATATATACAGTCTGTAATAATAACAGGGTAATATGCTAATTAGACCAGACATCTTCCGACGTTATTTCAGACATCCTTCCTGACGAAACTGGGGCCAGAGAGAAGCCAGCCAAGTCCTGGGTGCCTGCCGGTGGCCAGAGAAGGGAAGCAGCCCAGGTCGTGGGTGCCAGAGAGAAGCCGGTACCAGCAGCTGGGGGAAGGAAGGCCTATTCTTGCCCGAATTTTCATGCATTGGGCCGGGCCTCCAGTAAATAATATATGTATGTATGTATGCATGTGTGTGTGTGTGTGTATACACTGATTGGCCAGATTATTTGACCACCTGATGTTTGCAGGCAAATTAGCTATAATTTCGCACTGAAATTGCTAGAGGGTCAGACCATTATAAATAGGGAAGCAGGTTGTTTACCACAATAGAAGTGATTTTTTTCGGAAGATATGGGTAAACGACACGATTTAAGAGCCTTTGAATGTGGGATGGATGGATATATATATATATTGAGTGGCCAAATTATTATGACCACCTGACATTTGTAGGCAAATTAGCCAGACCCTGCATCATGTGGGATATGGAAGCTGAAGGCCTATTCGAACACCTTTGCTGTTTGCAGTTACCAAGATAAACATCTCCAGTTCACACAGGAACACAAGGATTGAACAGTCAAGCATTGGAAAAAAAGTCATGTGGTCTGATGAATCACATTTCCAGTTGCATCATGCAGATGGCAGAGTGGGAATTTGGCAGAAACAGCATGAAAGTATGCACCCCACATGCATGAGTACAACCCTTCAAGCTGGTGGGGGCAGTGTTATTGTTTGGGGCATGTTTTCCTGGCATGATTTGGGCCCTTTAATTTGTGTGGAACAACGTCTGAATAGCACAACATACCTAAGTATCGTTGCTAATCAAGTTCATCCTATCATGTTGATGGCATATTCCAATGAAGATGGCTTCTTCCAACAAGACAATGTGCCATTCCACGGTGCTCAGATTACGCAGGAGTGGTTTCAAGAACATGAGGGAGACTTTACCTTGCTTAGGTGGCCCCCACAATCACCAGATCTCAATCCAATTGAGCATTTGTGGGATGAAGTTAAAAGAGCCATCAGGCAGCTGGTTCCACAACCATCAAATCTCACAGAACTGGACAGTGCTATTCATCAAGCATGATGTCAGATTCCTCACATCATCTTTCAACATCTCGTGGAGTCAACGCCAAGAAGAATCGCCACGGTATTGAAGGCAAAAGGTGGCCCAACGAAATATTGGTGGGGTGGTCATAATAATCTGGCCACTCAGTGTATATATTTATAATATACATTTATATCTCCTCATTACTATCCTTATTAATTTCTCATAAATAATATAAAACATATATGACATATGCATTTGTTTGTGGATGACTATACCTTTTTCCCAGTACATGCACACATACATACATAAATATATAAATACTAGAGGCCCAGTGCACAAATTGGTACACAGGTGGGGTTCCTCAGCTTGGCAAGCAATCAGGGCCGATTGGGGCTATCTTGCTCAGTCCCCATCGGAGCCAGGGGGAGGGGCTGTGGGAGGTTGGCCAGCCATGGGGGAGGGGCCATGGGAGGTTGGCTGGCCACAGGAAGTTGGCTGTGGGAGTGCACTGACTAGCAGGGTAGAGGCCCAGTGCACAAATTGGTACACAGGTGGGGTTCCTCAGCTTGGCAAGCAATCAGGGCCGATTGGGGCTATCTTGCTCAGTCCCCATCGGAGCCAGGGGGAGGGGCTGCGGGAGGTTGGCCAGCCATGGGGGAGGGGCCATGGGAGGTTGGCTGGCCACAGGAGGTTGGCTGTGGGAGTGCACTGACTAGCAGGAGGCAGTTCCTTTGTTGAATGTCTGCCCCTGGTGGCCATTGCGTGTCATAGCAACTGGTCAACCGGTTATTCTGGTCGTTTGATCATGTAGGCTTTTATATATATAGATATCTTTATATGGAGGTGAAAGGGAGAGATTGAAGGAAAGAGATTGAGGGAGAAAGTATGGGTGCTAAGCCACAAATGTTGCACATTTTCTTACCAACTCAAGGATTATACGAATCTCACCTCTGTGTGAAAGGCAGGAGGGAGGAATTGGGTGGGTGGGGCAAGAGGCCAAAAGAGTTACTGCGTTTTCTCTTAGGTAGAACAACAATGAGCTTACAGAAGAGTATTTCCCAACAGTATAATTTCTTGGTATCATCAC
This sequence comes from Myotis davidii, assembly GCF_000327345.1. Lineage (NCBI taxonomy): Eukaryota > Metazoa > Chordata > Mammalia > Chiroptera > Vespertilionidae > Myotis > Myotis davidii. Next base: position 574,409 of record NW_006286980.1, on the reverse strand, counting down.
CTAAAGTTTCATCCTTAATAAAATAGAGAGCAGGGAAAAGGAATATGTCTTTTTCATCATTATGATATTTTTAGGTTTGTATTTATGAAACAAAATAATTCACTACTAGGGCAATTTCTATACTATAGCAAGTATTTATCAGATTATTTTTTTTCTCATTTTATCAAACAACAACTCTGGAAATATGTGTTAGTTCACATTTTTATGTGTTGAGGATTTTATAACCTTATCAGAGCTGATGCCTCTGTTTCTTGACAAATAGTATACATTATTCTAATATTAATATCAGAAAAATTGACATGACTTTTCTATGCTGAGGTAATGTTTTGGTCCTCGCTGGCTGCTTTTGCCAGCCATGAATAATTTAGCATCTGAACAATGTAAGTTATATTTTGTAAGTCACAATTTCTTCTAGTACTTTAGATTCCAATATCTAAAATAATCATTGTTCTTATACTTTGGAAACAGTAGGTATTTTGACAAAAGGAATAAAGGTCAGTGTGAAATTTTGGGAGTGTAATGGCAGGAAGAAATCAAAGTTATAGTAAGAAATGTAGAAATTAAGTCAAAGAACTTTTGCAAATTTTAAAAGAATATAACTTGGCATTAATAAAATCACATACTAATCATTATGTGACTATATTTATTTAATAAAATGAATTTTTAAAAATATACCTTATTGATTTTTTTACAGAGAGGAAGGGAGAGGGGTAGGGAGTTAGAAACATCAATGAGAGAGAAACATCAATCATCCGCCTCCTGCACACTCCCTACTGGGTATGTGCCCACAACCAAGGTACATGCCCTTGGCCGGAATCGAACCTGGGAACCTTGAGTCCACATGCCGATGCTCCATCCATTGAGCAAAACTGGTTAGGGCAATAAATGAATTTTAATGGTGGTTGTGCCAGCAGATATATTTGCCTGTTTCTCTTTGTCCTTTTGGCACTTTTGAACTCCAATAAATGAATATGTATTAGGAAAGATGTCATCTTTCCAGTCACGAATAGAGAACAGAAGAAATATCTTTATATGTATGGGCTTTCTCTTTATTTCTATGAATAGTTTCTTCCTTCACTTGAAAAGAAAAGATATTTCTTTTGTATGCGTAATATGCTTATTTGTATTTAATGTCAAACCTTATCAGTGCATATAGTCTTCGCTGTGAGAGAGGAACTTTAACATAAAATCTCTTTGATTTATTTTCCTCCCAGTTTTTATCAAAAGTGAAGGGATGAGACAGGAGGAGAAGGAAACTGATATTTACTTACTGACTACTATGTGCAAGTCACTATGCTATGAGCATGTTTACTTAATTCTCACAATAATCCTGTAAGGTTACCATTTCTTTTTCTATAGATGAGAAAATTCAAATTTAGTTATTGGTATTTGAATGAGGACTTTCTTCTAGACTCACTGTTTTCTCTCTCAGTAAATATTTAGTAAATATTTGTTTGTATATTTGGTTTGCCTAATTCCTACCAGATGCCAATAAGCAGAGAAGGCACCTGCCTATATAGAGTTGCAGGGAAGGTAGAATTATTGTTTCCTCCCTCAAAATGTCAACTCTTAGTCCTCAGCTTTGGCATCAGAAATCGTATCATTAGTCATTTATTTGTTGTTAGATATCTATGATACTTTGCATTTTATTATTTTTAAAGTTAATTTATTTTTTTGTAATAGCAATATATATAGTTCAACATTTTAAAAAGTACAAAAGGATATATAAAGCAAAAAGTATCCTTTGACAATATCTGCTACCCACTGTTCTTTCCTGGTGTCAGCCAGTATGAGCAGTTTCTTACATATTCTTCTGAATATATTTGGGGTACTTACACACGTACAGTGTGTGTATGTGTGTACATATGTGTCTATATATGTGTTCACATATATAGACACACATAACTATATATACATATACACACATATACATACACATATATTAATTTTTTCATTTTTTAAAAAGGTTTCATGTGATTTTATTTAAGAACAAAGCTTAGATTATTCCATGTCAGTATAGTAAGAGTTTCTTAATAACCAATTAAATTGATGTATTACCATTTATTTAACAAGTTCCCCATGATGAAGAGGTCAGTGGTTTCTGACCTTTTATTTCAGTAATCTTGTACATATATTCTTAAGCATTTAGACACTGTAACTAATATGGAAAGTCTAAGGTTTTATGATATTTGTATTCATTCATTATCAACAATTACTGCAGAGTATAATATCAAAGCTACAGGCAATGTTTCCATTTAAAATTTTTCATTAAAATTATATATTAACATAGTTTAAAGAGTCATATAGTTCTAAATGCTAACTGGCTTGTTATGGAAAACAGTATTCACTGATCCTTTCCCTGCTTTTGCCATTTTTTAGAGCCTTCAAAAGCAACAACTTTCAACTACTTAAATTAATATGTATCCCATATACTTTTAATGTATTTTATTGATTTTTTACGGAGAGGAAGGGAGAGGGATAGAGAGTTAGAAACATCTATGAGAGAGAAACATCGATCAGCTGCCTCCTGCACACTCCCTACTGGGGATGTGCCCGCAACCAAGGTACATGCCCTTGACCGCAGTCGAGTTTAGGACCCTTGAGTCCGCAGGCTGACGCTCTATCCACTGAGCCAAACTGGTTAGGGCTATCCCATATTTTTTAATAACATACATAAAATATTACTACTTCTTGATTTTTCAGATTTAAAATTTTTTATACCTCTAGTCCACACTTAGAGTCCCTTCATTCTCCTAGTATCTATATATATAAAAGGCTACATGACCATAGCTGGTAGCTATGATGCACACTGACCACCAAGAGGTAGACACTCAATGTAGGAGCTGCCGAGTGACAGCTTCTTTGCAGAGTGCCCTCTCACACTGTAGGACCCCTCAGGGGATATCGGACTGCCTGTTTTGGCCCCATCCCTGCAGGCCAGGCCGAGGGACCCCACCTGCCGGAGTGACCTCACTCATTCCGCAGACTCCCTTCCAGCCCCAGTGCCACCCCAGGTGTGACCAGCCAGGGAGGGGCTGTGGGAGGTTGGCTCCAGGGTGTGGCCGACCTGTCGCACCCAGTCCCTCCCCGCCCCACCCTGCTGGCCACCTTCTAATTAATTTTCTTTAAAAGTGCATGAATCCATGCATCAGGCCTCTAGTAGTTACATAATAGATTTCATTAGCTCAGCATTCAGTTATGTACATTATAAAGATTATGTTAATACTATTGACATCTAAATCATAATATATTGTGAATTATTTTCCCTTCTTGAAAACTTTTTATCTTGACTGTTGTATTATCTATATCCTTACTAATCATGATTTTTTTCCATGCAGTTTTTTTTTAATTTTTGTTGTGAGCTCATATATGTTTAAACTTAATTAATTGAATTATTGGGCCTTAATTGAGAATTCTGTCTTGCACTGGTGTTTTGTGCTTTCTTTTTTGGGGAGCTAGGAGTATTAACTGTCCCGGCACTATACTGGTATACTTTTAGGATTTCTATTGTGTAGTTGTCTAATCACTAGTCATTTTTATTTGGTGCCACCCCAGGACCAACTAATATTTGCTTTTCTGATAGAAAAGTCTATATAATGACCTTTGTTCTGATACTTTTAGAAATGCTTCCCATTTAAAAATTAGGTTTCAGTTCAGTTTCTTTCTTGTTTGGGGGGTGGGATAGTCTACAGTAATTTTTCTTAAGTCCTGCAAGCCAAGCAATATTGTAAACATTAAGCTGTGAGTATGATATAGTTGTATTTTCACTGGAAGCCCTTTTAAGTATGCAGTAGTACTGAAGACATAGTCCTCGGGCCTACATTTGACCAATTGTTGGAACTCCAAGCATCCCTTCAGCACATAATGTTTAGATGTGGAAAATTTCTTGAGCTATTTTTGATGAATTACTTCCCTGTTATTTGGATAATAATAGCACCTATTATCTACCCTCTGTAACACCTATTATTTGGATTCTGGATCCACTGGGTTGTTTGTCTTATTGTATCTATTTTTTATTTCTTTATTCCCCCTGCTATTAAAAATTTCTGTTTGATATTTTTTGCTTTATTTTCCAAAGCTTCTATGGATTGTTTTCATATGTATTACTGTGTTTTGCATTCTCAAGAGCTTTTATTTGAGTATGTTTATGTTATTATTAATTTTATCTATAAGAATAAAAGCATAATATGCTCATTAGGTCAGACAGCCGAACGACCTTCTGGACATCATTCTGGACTAAGCCGCAGTGGCGGGGGCCAAGGCAGAGGTGGGTAGGGGTGATCAGGCAGGTATGTAGAGTGGTTAGGGGCGATGAGGCAGTCAGGCAGGCCAGTGGTTAGGAGCCAGTCATCCCGGATTGGGAGAGGGATGTCTGACTGCTGGTTTAGGCCTGATCCCACAGGGATCCCTGTCCTGTAGGATCTGGCCTAAACAGGCAGACATCCCCTGAAGGGTCCTGGATTGTGAGAGGGTGCAGGCCGGGCTGAGGGACCCTCCACCCACCCCCCACCAATGCACAAATTCCATGCACTGGACCTCTAGTCCTTATATAATAGACTTATTCCAAGCAGCTTTTTTCTTTTCTACTATTGTATTCTGGCCTTTGTTTTTCATTTCGAGCAGTGGTTCTCAACCTTCCTAATGCTGCGACCCTTTAATACAGTTCCTCATGTTGTGGTGACCCAACCATAAAATTATTTTCATTGCTACTTCATAACTGTAGTTTTGGTATTGTTATGAATTGTAATGTAAATATCTGATGTGCAGGATGTATTTTCATTGTCACAAATTGAACATAATTAAAGCATAGTGATTAATCACAAAAATATGTAATTATATATGTGTTTTCCGATGGTCTTAGGCGACCCCTGTGAAAGGGTCTTTTGACCCCCAAAAGGGTCGCGACCCACAGGTTGAGAACCGCTGATTTGGAGGTCTTGTTTAAATGCCTGGTTATCCATAGCTATCTCTTTTTTTAGGAGTAGGGCAAAAAAGGTTGATTGGAAGCTCTGCTGGTAAGTGAGGCAAGATGTAGGGGAGGCTTTGCTGTAGGGTTTTCTGATAAGATTGTTAATTGTCAACACTTTCTCATTACCTGTATCTTAAGGCAGGCCTGGCTTCATGGGCACACAATTTGTGTATTTGCACAGGACTCTGTGATTATAAGGCACTGATGCTTGGTTTATGGTCTGCTATTGCCATCTTGAAATTATTAATTTTTGAGCAAGGGTGTCACATTTTTATTTCATACTGAATTTTTAAAAATGTTTTTATTGATTTTAGAGAGAGAGGAAAGAGAAGGAGATATAGTGACGCCAATGAAAGAGAAATCTATTGGCTGCCTCCTGCAACCCCCTACTGGGAATTGAGCCCACAACCCAGGCATTTGCCCTGACTGGGAATCAAATTGTGATCTCCTGGTCAGAGCTCAACCACTGAGTGACTCTGGCTGGGCTCATTCTCCTTTTTGTATAAGAAAAGTAATCTTAGAACAGATGATCTTATTTTGTAATACTTAATTATATATGAAAAGACCATATTTCCAAATGAGATTACCTTTATAGATACCATGGATTAGGATTAGGGATTAGGTACCTGGGATTAGGATTTGAACATATCGTTTTGGGGGGGTTGCAATTCAACTGACAAGTGACCAAAACTAAAAGGAGATTTTTATTATTAAGCCATTTTTCTTTTTTTGATCAAAGTATTAAATATTTTGAGAAGCTATGTTATTAGAATATCCCTTTCCTTTATCAGAGATAAAATACAATCAAACTTAGGAGAGAGGCTTAAAATGGAAAAAGTCATAAGAAATTATTGGAATTTTTGAGAGGTATACATCTTTACTGATTGAGATAGGTACATTTATTATATTTATAAGGCATAAGTCTATTGTTTAACATTAGCAGGCTGGAAATTGTTCCTTGATACTCTTAAAGTAGTGAACCTCAAGGTAGGAATGACTTTTTGTAATTATCCTGATACAAATAACTGCAGCCCTTTTTATAATTGCAAACTGTCTGCTCTTCTCTTTTTTTCTTCTTGACCCCCAGTTCTACTTTCTTCCTCCCTCCCTCATTTCTTTACTTTTTCCTCGTTTTCTCCTTTCATTACCCCACACCCCCCCACCCCCGGCTTGGCTTGAGTTAGTTTTGAGCATCTACCTCTCAAGGCAGTTGGCCTTTGAAGACTTCAGCAAAGTTGAAGATACATAGTAATTTCTTTTAAATCTGGCCTAGAGTGAAGTGTCTGCCTTTTCTATTGGAGCAAATAATAAGGTGATATTGAAGTAGCAATTGGAACAGGTCCAATCCAATCAACACATTAGCCAAGATTTTGGTCAGGATTACACAAAAGGCCATATTCTCAGGCTGTGCTGGATTGCCCTTTATTCTGTAACAGGTTGTAGTTGGGAGAGGAGATAATTTGCTAATGGAGAAACGATAATTACAAAAAAATGGCACTGTTGTAAACATATCATCTTGTGTTGATAGTTACTTAAATCAGTGGTTCTCAACCTTGGCTGCACATTAGAATCACCTGGGAATCTTTTTAAAATCCTGATCTCTGGGCTTCATCCTCCGGAAATTCTGTTTCTTTGTTACTAATGTTGTGGCCCCACCCCATAACAAAGAAACAGAATTTCTGGAGGATGAGGCCCAGAAATCAGGATATTAAAAAGATTCCTAGGTGATTCTAATGTGCAACCAAGGTTGAGAACCACTGACTTAAATAGTTGTTTTCATTTTCAGAGTGATGAATTACATGTGACCTGCTTACTTGTTTTTCATTTGTTAACTACTAATTCATATTCATAAGGTTTTAGTTTAGTCAGATGTGATATTGTCATATCTGAGTTTTTTTATAGAAACAAAATCAGTTACTTCTTTGCTGGTGTGAACAAATTACGGAGTTCTCTCCATTCCTTTATGATTTTATCTGTTAGGAAACATCCAGGAGTTTGTTTGGTTATCTTGTTTTTAGTTGAGAAGATTCAGTAAACCTGATGCTTTTGGAGTCTATGTGCTGATGAAATCCATGCCGTATATTAAGGCAGCCATTAATGGAATAGGGCCAGAGATCAAAATTAATTCTTTGAAAGATCATGGAAATATTAAACTGAAGGAGCAGACTTATGGGTCTCTGTTTTTGTATTTATTATGGCAAAAATGCTTTATTTCCATATGCAATACTACTTTATACCTTTAGACTGATTTTTACATGCTTGTGTCATTTTTTTCTCTCATTTTATATTTGCTTAAATATTTGACTTAGTCTGTGAAATTGGCTTGAAAATTTTGAAGGATTCTGTCATGTGTTGTTATTTGTTACCAATTGTACAGAGAGACTGAGAAATCACATAGAACTAGGAGGTAGAGATTAAACATTTATTCAGTGGAAAAGACTTCTTATTTCATAATTGTCATGACAGTGAAAGGTACTCTCTTTTATAAACCAGCTAGGTTTGTTGCAGTTGTCAAATGTGATGGAGAGGTGGTGTTTTGTTGTTTTGACAAAGTAGGTACATATAGGATAATCTAATCTTTGTGCTTTTTTGACATTTACAATTAGGCCACTTTGGTGCATTTGATTCTTTAGATCTTGGTGGGGGGATTTTATACCATTCCGCAGTTAGAACCTTTCAGTGCATTGGTTAGATGTTATCCTGCTATCTTTATTTTGATTTCTTGCCCTGCAGATTGCCTTTTGGAATATCTGGAGGTGTTTGTGCTGCCTTATCCAATATAGTTGATTAGTTGTTGTGAAAGGGATATAATCTTGTGACTACAGAGAGAGTGATGATGAAGCCTGTACTGGAAAACCTTTCTCAATCAGATTTTAGTAACTAATTATGTTCTAATTATGTTCAGTTTAATTATAGATGTGCCTTAGCCAAAGAATTTAGAAAGTGAGAAGTAGCTGCTTTCTAACAGGTGGAATATAATGGTTGATTAGTGTTTGGAGATCCCTCCCTCCCTTCCTCCCTCCCTCTTTCATTTCTTCTCTCTTTTATATTTTAAGTACTGTAGTAATTAATTCCAAATACCTAAATTAAATGTTGGCTTTTAACCATTTATGAAGCAGAGGATCCTATTACTATGTATGGATTAATTTATTAGGAGTAATTAGTGTGGGTTCTATTGTTTGCAATGACCAACAATAATATAATGTAAACTGAGAAATATTTATCAGTTTGTGTCATAAATGGGCTTTAAAATATTTTTGCGCATCATTCTTGATTTAAATATCTGAGTTGAGTTTTATCATCAAAATACTAATGATGCCTACTTTAAAAATTTTGCTAATTTCTTTTTTTTTTCCTGTGAAGGATCTATATTTTTAATCATATGGTTCTTATTTACATATGTATTTAACAAATATTTTTTATGTCAATTATGTTAGGCATATTAGGGTATTAGACCTGGGTGTGTTTAGTAAGTTTGGCAAGGAATTGGTATTGGAGAGGGGGGTGGTGGATAATTGGTTGGAATGTGCTTCTAATAATCTTTAAGAAGCACCTTACTTTACATTATTTTTATCAGACCAAACTTTCTGGTTGACAGTAATGAATTGATAAATGATTATTTCAAGTTTTATCTAAGAGTGACCAATTTGTATCTTAATTTCATCAGAAGATATGGCATGACGTGTGATTCTATCTATTAATGAATTTTACATAGAAAATGGATCTGCTTTGATGAGTTGGGAGTATACTCAAATAGTTCAGTCTTTGACTGGATATTTCTTAATAAACATTGGGCTGTCAGGATATGTGATTCAGGCTTCAGCTGGCCCTGTTGAACTCAGTGACCTTGAACAATCTTCTTGACCTCCCTAGGCATCAGTTTCTTCATTTATAAAATAAATATTTTGGAATAGCTTACCTTTAAAATCTCTTCTTGTTTAAAAAGTATGTCGTTTATTTAAGGTGAGAACATTTTCTGAATCTTCCCTTTCTAATGATAGTTTTGGGTTTGACATTTTGAAAGAAAGCTATCATTGTGGTCAAATTTTGTTTTGACTACTTTGAAGATAGGTTGAAATGTTTGGTTCTATATCTTGAAATAAAAATTTCAGGCTGTGGATAATTACTTGGTTATTCCTGTGAGGGTTTTTTTTTTGTTTGTTCTTTTTTTGATGGGGGGCAGTAACTGGGCAGTCTGGTGTGTTACAATGTGGTTATATGAGTACTGCCAGTGATTTTGAAGTAAGCAAAGGGGAATTAATTGTTCTAGTATTATCATACTATATCATAGAATAGCATTAGAAACATTTGAAGGGCTTTTTTTAAAATGTTTTAATCTCACTCCCTCTATTAACAGATTAAAAATGTATAAAATATTTGTTAATTTATATGGATTAATATAAATTACATGAGTATATTGACCATAATCTCACTTATTGACTCAACAAATGTGTATGTGAACTAGCCTACATTTTGAAGAATAGGTTTTAAATACACTTCTAACATTTTTATTATGATGTTAAATAACTGTCTCTTTGATAAAAAATGAAACACCTTTCTCACTTCCCAAATATTTTGGGCCTCACATTTTTTTTATGCGGTTCTTTTTTATTGAGCTGACATTATATATAAGGCACCATTTGAGGTACATATATTTAATGGAAGTAAAATTTCATCTTCCCAAATTGAGCTTAATGTCAGAGATTGAAATCTCTCTAGTGTCTGTCTTTTCCTCACTTTTTTAAGTACCATAGTGTTAGAGATTACCATCATTGTTTTTCCCAATATAACAAGGGAAGATAGGTAATGGACAATTGATAGGTGCTATGAATAAAAATAAACCATGGGCCTGGCTGGTGTTGCTAGATGTTTAGAGCATTGGCCTGTACACTGAAGGATCATGGATTTGATTTCAGGTCAAGGGCAGGTACCTGAGTTGCAGGTTCAATCCCTGGCCCAGTCAGGGTGCCTGTAGGAGGCAACCACTCAATGTGTCTCATATCGGTGTATCTCTCTCTCTCTTTCTCTCTCTCTCTCGGCTATCTCCCCCTCCCTCCCTCTCTAAAAATCAATGGAAAAATACCCCCAGGTGAGGATTAACAATAAAAATAAAGCATGATTAGTAGATAATGATGAGTGTGTGCTATTTTATGTCGGGTGGGTCAGGGAATTTCTCTCTATTATGATTTTTGAGCAGTATTTAAAGGAAATGTGTGTGATATCTGGGGCAAAGTGTATATCAAACATAGCAAAAAAACAAGTTCAATAAC
>NW_006286980.1:561099-564141 GCF_000327345.1 Myotis davidii | reverse complement strand
ATGTACTTATAATGATTTGAGGAAAAACAATGACAACAGATGGAGGGACTTAGAAGGAGAGTGGTATAGCTTTGGCCGGTAGGAAAGATTATAGAGTTTATTTGCAGTACTATATGGAAGCTAGTTGGGAATTTTGACCAGATGTATATGTTTCATTATTCGGATATTCATTGAGCACACACATTGTGCCAGGTACTATTTTAATTGCTGTGGATATAGCAGTGAACAATTCCTGCCCTCATAGAGATTACATCTTACATATTTTATGATGGCCTTAAAGTTTTTAAAGGATTGTTTTGGTGGTTGTTTTTGAGGCAAGGATGTTATAATAGTCCTATTGAGAAATTACTGTGGTGTGGACAAGAAGTAGCAGTGGAGATATTGACAAGTGCTCACATTCTGGATCATGAGATGGGAATGATAGGAGGTTTAAGTCAGTAAAAGAAATGAATCAATTTTGTAAAGGGTTTAGAACAGTACCTGGCACACTTGTAATATTTAAGCGTTTATTAAAAAAATAAAAATAAATATCAAGTTAATAGGATTTTCTGAAGTATTGCAAGTGGATTGTGAGGGAAAAGGGGAGAAACTAAAAATGATTTCATGATTTTTTTGGTGTGAGCAACTGGAAGTTTGGTAGAGGAAAATAAAAAGTTTGACATTGGACATATTAACTTTGACATTCCTTTCACACATCCATATGAAGGCCTTACTAGGCAGTTATATAAATCTGGGAATCAGCCATGGCAGGGTTGGAGATATAAAATAAGAAGTTGTACAAAGATAATATTCAATATAATAGAATTATTATTAGGATTAATTAGAGGTTGGACAAGTTAGGAAGAAGTCTTTTCTCCAGGGAACTTCTATATTGTGAAGTTGGGGCAATGAAAAGAAGCCAATAGAACAGACTGAGGAGTAGATAGGAGGAGAACCAAGTAAAGAAAGTCTTTTAAGGAAGGAAGGGGTTGATGTGGCATGATGATGGCAGCAACTGAGGCTGCATTATTTTGGGAATATTCTCAGAATTTCATATAAAATTAGACTGATAGTTAAATAATCCATAAACATCTTCAACAAAAAGATAGTTTACAGTTTACATGAATTCTAGAACACAAGCTGATAGAACTGAATTATTGATAGCAACAATACTATAGAAAGAAAGAAAAAGCATGACAAAAAGGAAACTGAAAAAATATCAAATAATGGAGGAAGGATTTGAGAGGAAGAAATAATTACAAAAATAAAAAAATAAAAAAAAAAAAAAAAAAAAAACAAGGAAAACTGATCCAGTATGTAGATAAATGTAGTCCATGAAAAAGAAAATTGAAGATTTGAAGTATCAAAAATAAAATTCAATAAACTTTCAATAAATGGCTAGGACCCTTATAATTTAGAAGTGCATGTGTGTACCTGGGAAAATAGACCCAGACAGTCAATTATGAGACATATTCTATTGGATTTAAAGAACATCTCAGAAATCTAGAAATTCAAAGACTTTGCTTTTTCATTTGCCCAGGACAGCCAGTAATATTTATGTCCATTATCCCAGTGTAATTAACCCCCTTTACTCTCAAAGGTGACATAATGAGGAACATAAATTATATAATCAACTTAAATATAAGGTAGAGAAAATTAGATCCATGTCAGACTTTTAAAAACATACCAAAAAATTAATACAATTAAGATACTCAAGGAAAGAAAATCTGAATGCTTTTAAACAAACGTAAAAAAAAATGCTTTTCACCTACAACATTGTGTTTTCACAAACCACTCAATTATTCATGGATGCAAAGTCAATGGTTTTATTATTTGTAAACAAAAGAAAATATCATGGTTTACTTTTTTTTTTTTCAGGAAAAACATAAACAAGAATTGGAAGACATGAGGAAAGCTGGTCATGAAGCCCTCAGCATTATTGTGGATGAATATAAGGTAGAGGATTGAGAGTCTATTTTCTTTATTCTTTTCCAAATTATTTTTTTTTTGTTAATCCTCACCAGAGGATATTTTTCTATTGATTTTTAGAGAAAGTGGAAGGGAGATGGAGGGTAGGAGGGTGGAGAAAGGGGAAAAATAGGAGGAGAGAGAGAGAGACACACACACACACACACACACAGACACAGACACAGACAGAGAGAGAGACATAGATTATTTGCCTCCCACTAGGCCTGGACCAGGTATGTGTTCTTGACTGGGAATCCGACCCACAACACTTCAGTTCATGGGCCTGCACTCTAACCATCAAGAAACACTGGCCAGTACCCTTTATTCTTTTAAACTTTGACAGAGTTTAGTAAAAAAAAAATTATAACAGACATATTCTACACAAATTATAGAATTCTAGTGTGGTCTTATTTTGTATAGAATTGTTTTCAAGTGATCATTGAATTGTCCATTGAAAGCATACTTGGTAATACCAGATGTTGCTCTGCATTTGAGAAGTTGCAGAATATTTGAGAATATAGGATTGACAGAGGGAGGTTCAAAAACAATACTTTAGAATTAAATACTGGAATACATTATGGTTCCACTTCTTATAGACAAAGAAGGTATAATATAAACCTGAAAAATAGTGTTACATATTTTTCTTTTCTTAAATAAATAGATTTCAAAATATTTAAGTAATGACAGAAATTATGATAAATGTCAACATCAGTGATATACACAGTATAATTCTTTTGCTTTTATATCTGTATAAGCTTAATCATTTGAAGCAAATAATGTTTAATGACAAAAATATTTTTTCCCCTAAAGTAAAAGAGGAATACATTCTTGTTGAAATCATATTTAAATAATTCTTCCAGAGATAATCACTATTAGTTGTTTGATGCGCATACTTCTAGAGGGGTGAATTCTCCCCCCACCCATATCTATCCTATCTAATAAAAGAGAAACATGGTAATTGGCGTACAACCGCTACCCTTCCCATTGGCTAATCAGGGCGATATGCAAATTAACTGCCAGCCAAGATGGCGGCCGGCAGCCAGGCAGCTTAAACTGAACATGAGGCTTGCTTGCTTCAGTGACGGAGGAAACCAA
>NW_006286980.1:551519-559697 GCF_000327345.1 Myotis davidii | reverse complement strand
TTATTTTTTCTCTTTTATGTCATGATTTAAAAAAATCTTTTATCCTGATAATTAACAACAGTAAAGTAAATGTAGATCTTGGGAAGCTTTCCATAGGAGCATGCCACATCTAAGATTGTTTATTACGAGTAACATAAGAATTCTCCTTTACTTGTTTAATTGGGCGTTTTTTCTTGCAAGTGTCATTGTCCAGTATATACACTGGATCAGACTTCACTGTTCTTTATGCCTGTAGTTTTCAATATTAAAGATTACTATCCATGATGCGAGTATTTTTTTAAGGATTGTAACTAGTTGTATTAGTGTGATACTTGTTTGTTTAATATTCCCTCAACAGTTGTCATAGATAAGCATATTTTAACCCCTTGCTTCTCACTCACCTTTTGCAGTATATATAAGAAATTACTTGTGTTGTCTTTAAAGATGCATATGATACGGCAGATATCTTCTTTGACAATTCTAAATCAGTTGATGTAGGAGTGATCTAGCTGGTTGTATTTTCTTTAAAATTCTAGAAGTCATTCTGTTACTCCTAAGGGGTTGTTAACCATTACTGTAATTTCCTTTCATATTTATTTGTCTATGAATATATTCTGCCTATATTGCCTTGTCATATTTTCCCAGTTGTATCACCTATTATCAAACATGTCTAAGTTGTGTGTGTGTGCATGTGACTGGATGCATGCACACACGCACATCTAAATTTCTCATTGAAATCACTGGGAAATTTTTCCAGACAAGAAAAGTGAGAGATACTCTAACAGAACTTAATTGACTGAGACATTTATCCAGCATTAAGATTTTTTAAAAATATATTTTTATTGATTTCAGAGAGAGGAAGGGAGAGAGAAAGAGAGATAAAAATATCAATGATGAGAGAGCTGCCTCCTGCATTCCCCACACTGGGGATTGAGCCCACAATCCAGGCATATGCCCTGACCAGGAATCGAACCATGACTTCCCAGTTCATAAGTCGACACTCAACCACTGAGCAATGCTGGCCGGGCTGCATTATGATTTTTATAAAATCTTTATTGTTGAAAATATTACAGATGTCCCTTTTTTTTCCCCATTGACCCCTTCTAGCCCACACCCACCCCCCAGCCCCAGACCTTCAGCACACTACTGTCTGTGTCCATAGGTTATGCATATATGCATAAAAGTTATTTGGTTAATCTCTTCCCACCTACCCAATCACTCTCCACCTAAGATTTTTAAATATGACTTACTCCTTTCTTTAATATGGAATAAGTGATCCCAATAAGAAAAAGTTAATCATAATGGTGGATTGGTATAATGCCACAGAGAGAAGATTAAAGAAAGTCATACATGGAAAAAAATATAGGCATATTTGCTAAGATAGGTGTAATATATTGCTTCTTGTTTTTCTTTTTAGAATTATGTCTATACACATCTGTTAGATTAATTCATAGTTTGGCAAAAGTAGGTTTACAGTTGTGAGTACATGAAATACTCAGTTTATTCTTGTATTATTTATTTATTATCATACTAGAGGCCCAGTGCATGGATTCGTGCACTAGTGGGGTCCCTTGGGATAGCCTGTGGGGATCGGGCCGAAACCGGCAGTCCAATACTGCCTGATGCTCCTGCCTGCTACTCCTGCTCATCCCAGCCCCTGTGTACCTGCCACCACCGCTACTTGGCAGGCTTGCTACAACTCCGCTGCGGTCTCTGGGCTGCGGCAGCCAGTGTAAGCCCTGTGTCTGGTGCCCATCGGTTAGCTGAGTGGCGCTCCCACTGTGGGAACGTACTGACCACCAGAGGGCAGCTCCTGCGTTGAGCGCTTGCCCCCTGGTGGTCAGTGTGCATCAGAGCAACCAGTTGACCGGTCGTTCGGTCGCTTAGGCTTTTATATATATAGATTACAACTTCAAAACTACTTTTCCCCACCCCTGCATATTGTATGTGTTTGAGGTAAAGCCATTTTAGATGCTGACACTTCCTTAAAATGACTTTTTTTAAATCATAATTTTGGGGTAGAATTTTCCAAAGGAAGTATTAATTGACACTGTGTTAAAGTTCAAAGCTGAAACTTCTGCTAATGTGCTGTAACAGTGTGTTGAAAGTACTCAAGAAATTAAGTTCAACATGTTGTTTTTATTTTCTTACTTTGAGCCTACTTAATTAAAAAATCTAATTTGACACAAATAAGGTTTGAACATATTTTTTGGTTAACATTTTTGTTCTACTATATACAGACTCTTTTTTCAAGGCAATGACAACAAACTCCTCCCTCTTCCTTCCTTCCTCCCTCCCTTCCTTCCTTCCTTCCCTCCTTCCTTCCTTTTTTTTTTAATGTGGTGTTTGCTTAAGGTAGATCAGTTAAGATAATGAAAGAGCTTTCCCTTTTGAAACTCTTTCCATATAAAGTTTTTAATTTCATCCTGAAGTTACACTTGCAAGATATTTTCTTTGTTCTGGCTCAACTTGTTTAGTTTTAAAATTGAATTAGACTCTTTTTAAATTAAATTTATTGGGGTGCATTGGTTAATAAGTAGGTTGGCTTCAAGCATATATTTCTATGATGATACTCTGTATATTGCATTGTGTGGCCACCACCCAAAGTCAGATTGCCTTCCATTAACATATATTAGGCTCCCTTTACAATCCCCCACCCCTCTGTCCTCTGATAACCAACGTACTGTTGTCTATGAACTTCAGTTTTATATCCCACATATGAGTGAGACTATATGGTTCTTAGCTTTTTCAGATTGACTTATTTCACTTAGCATAATATTCTCAAGGTCCATCCATGTTGTCGCTAATGTCAGTATTTCATTTCTTCTTGCTTTGTATTATTCCATTACATATACAGGATTGTCCCCAAAACATGTACAAACACTTTTATTTTTTATTTTTTTAAAAATATATTTTATTTGTTTTTTTACAGAGAGGAAGGGAGAGGGATAGAGAGTTAGAAACATCGATCAGCTGCCTCCTGCACACCCCCTACTGGGGATGTGCCCTCAACCAAGGTACATGCCCTTTACCGGAATCGAACCCGGGATCCCTCAGTCCATAGACCAATGCTCCATCCACTGAGCCAAACCATCTAGGGCTGTATAAACACTTTTAGCAACTGATACTCAATTGGTGTTTCTTTCTTTTCAGCCAGACTAAGCTTTGAATAAAGGACATTCATTCTAAAATGCTACTGAAAGTTTGAAAACACAGTTGAAGTACAAAATCTGCCTTTGTAATTATTCAAAGAGTGTCCCAAAAATGTATACATATTTTTTAAGTATACTTTTTTTTACTGATTTCAGAAAGGGAGAGAGAGAGACATCAATAATGAGAGAGAATCATTGATTGGCTGCCTCCTGCTCGCCCCATATTGGGGATTGAGCCCACAACCCGGCATGTGTGTATACACATTTAAACAGCTGATAACTCACTTAATTTTTACTCTTTTTCAGGTTTAACTAATTTGAAATAATGGGTGAAGCCAGTCTAAGCTTTAAACAAGAAAATTTATCCACTAAACTTTTTTATGGGGATACATAAAATATAAAGTTTACAGTACAAAACTGGCAATAGTTGACATATTGAGGGCACACAAATAAAAAATGAAATGATTCTTGATGTTTGCCATTTCATTGCTTTCTGTTTTCAGCAGTGCCTGGGCCAGAACGGTCATCAGTTTGAAAACAGGCATTGACAAAAAAAATTACTAATTTCTGTAGATTCTTTTAAATTTTGAAAATAAACTGTTAAACAATGACTTTATAATCATTTAAAGTGCGTAAATATATTTTTAGGGGACACCCTATATGTTCCACATTTTCTTTATTTAGTCCTCTATCTCAGAACACTTTGATTGTTTCCATGTCTTGGCCACTGTGAATAATGCTGCAATGAACAATAGGGTGCATATATTTTTGAGAATAAATGTTTTCAAAATTTTCAGGTAGATACCAGAAGAGAAGTTGCTGGGGCATAGGGTATGGCGCCGCCGCGTGTGCTGCGCCCTCATCCGCAGGTGCCGGGCGGTCCGTCCGCCTCGCCGCCGCTCTATTCTTAATTTTTTGAGGAACTGCCATACTGTTTTTCATAGTGGTTTTACCAGTTTACATTCCCATCAGCAGTCAAAGAGGGTTCCTTTTTCTCCACCTCCTCTCCAACAGTTATTACTTGTCTTGTTAATTATAACCATCTAACACGTATGAGGTAGTGTCTCATAGTTTTGATTTACATTTCCCTAGTAGATAGTGAAATTGAGCATCCTATATAATAAAAGCCTAATATGCAAACAGACCGAACGGTGGAACGACTGGTCACTATGACGCGCACTGACCACCAGGGGGCAGATGCTCAACGCAGGAGCTGCCGCTGGTGGTCAGTGTGCTCCCACAGGCAGAGCACTGCTCAGCCAGAAGCCGGGCTCAAGGCTGGCGAGCACCATGGAAAATGGGCCTAAGCCAGCAGCCGGACATCCCACAAGGGGTCCCAGACTGCGAGAGGGCGCAGGCCTGGTTGAGGGATCCCTCCACCAGTGCACGAATCTCGTGCATCAGGCCTCTAGTCTTTTCATATAACTGGTGGCCATTTACATCTCCTTGGGTGAAGTGTCTGTTCAGGCCCTCTGCTTAATTTTTAATTGGATTGTTTGTTTGGTGTTGAGTTGTATGAGTTCTTTATATATTTTGGATATTAACCCCTACTCAGAGCTGTTGTTTGCAAATATCCTCTCCCATTTGGTTGGTTGCCTTTTTGTTTTGTTGGCATTTTCTTTTGCTGTGCAGAAGCTTTTTAGTTTGATATAGTATCATTCATTTATTTTTGCTTTTACTTCCCTTGCCTTTGGGGATCAAAGGCATAAAATCTTCTCTAAGATCAAGCTCCATAAGTTTTTGTTGTTTAAACTTAAGAGTTTATACATTTTTCAAATCATAGCAGATAGGAGAAGTATTGTAACATGATTGAATTTTGACAGTTGACAGATTAGCAAAACTGGTGATTAGTTAGAAAAATAGCCTGAAAAGGTTAAAGAAGAAAATGCAATTTGGTTTATTTATATGCAAACACCAAATAATTTATAACTATAATGATTTAAGGTGTATAACCTCTTCTCACACTCTTAGAGCTTTCTTTTCTTACCCTTTGTGTACATGATTTTGGCCAAGTGGAGTATATTTACAAGCATCATCCATTCATACATATATTTACACTTCTCAAGATTTCTATGCTAAATTTCTATGCTAAACTAAACATAGACGTACACACTGATTTCTCTCTTATATTCTTTGCTTCTGAAGCTGGAATGAATTGATGATCTTTAACTTTGTGTATGGAAACCTAGATGCCAAACACCAAGGAGTGCTACTTACATGAATAGTGCTTATAAATACTTGACTGTTTTAATGATAAAGTAAAGGATGGCAGATTTTTTTCTAAAGTCTTAGTACATTTTATAATGATAATTTTTAATATAAATATTTTGTCTTTTTCTATTAAGTATCAGAATATTGAATCTGATAAATTAGTGTTTGTAGGCATGTAAATTTTCTGCTACTTATCATGAAAAATGATGTGAAATTGCTACATAAACTTAAGTTGTTCTGAAATTATCTTGATTAAGTTATTGATATGTTCATTTCCCATGTTACCCAACCTTGACTTTATTGAGTGTGATGGTCCTCTGTGCATTTTCTGAAAAGGTTAAGTATGCCTTAAATAGCTTTGGTAAGAATTACTTTGAATTTTAGCAGTGCACCATATGTTAAATGCCAGCTTGGAATATCACATGCCTGTTCCATTTTTCAAACGCAGCCACTTGCTAGTGTTTTATTTGAACTCTTGAATTGTTTGTACTATTATATAAGGGAGAACATATTGCATTTAAGAGACCAATTTTTCCCAGGGTGTAGAGTTACTTGTATTGTATGAAGTTCTACTCCAAGGAGGGGGAAACAACTTTGTTTTCTCTTCTCTTGATATTTCCCCTTGATTAGAGATTGCTAACTTTTTTTGTGCAAAGGGGGGAAGAAGTAAAAATTAAGATATTTGAAACTTGTCATATATCTTTTAGTTTGAATTTCAGTATTTTGTTCATCCAAAAGTATGAAATAAATTTATAGTTTTAGTTATTTGATTGAAAAAGGATTCTCATAAATTCCAGCTTTTATCGTATGATCAGATTTTTCCTGGACAAATAAAGATACTTACTGTTGCCAATAGAGTTTGGCCTAACTGCATGCTAGATATTAGTGATTGGTTTGGAAATAACAACTTGGCTTGTCCATTCTTGTCCCTCCCACCAAACTTAACCTCAGCAGAGAACTGAGAAAGGTTTGGTAGTTGAGAATAGTTCTTGTATGCTCTGAGTTTCCTGGGCTTAGCCAGAATTTTGCATGCAAGGCTATTCTTGTGGTTTTTCTAGCTGGGCCAAAACCAAAAGGCTTTGGAAACCTTGCAAGAAAACTTGTTCTAATATAGATTTAAGACTTGCCTTTATATTGTGACTGGATCATCAACCTGATAATTAAAGGAGTGAAGGGCAAGTCTTTATTCTGTATTGAGGATATAAATTTCAAATTCCTGTTTCAGAACAGACCTTGAAAAATACCTTCATTGATAAAGAAATATTAAGTGATTAGGGTTTATTTAGTTAGTAGTTCCTTAAGACGTGTTATTTTTTGCTTATCTTGTGAAATGCTCTTTAAATGGTACGGGGTTTTTTTCTGATTAATTTTTGGAAATTTTATCAATAGCAGCTCTGTCCCACTTAGAAATTATTATTAATTATAGATTTCTTCTTATTATCATACAAATTCAGTCATTTCTAACATAAATATCTTTATTCTTAATAATATTGTCTCTCCATGTTGACCAGAATGAGATTTGACCTGTTCTCTTGGGGTTGAAAGTTTTTACAGATCTTCTTTTTATCTAAACTTATTCAACAGGTTTTTACCTCTAATAATAATGCTGGAAGAGTGATTAGTAGCAGTTGTAAAGAATGTCATTTCTGTAACTATTGTAGTTAATGTAATAGATCAATTATGTGGATCTCAATCTTAATGAATTGAATTGTCAAGAGGGTCTATCTGGATTCAGGCATTTTTAGTTTTAGATATTGCCTGAAATAATCTTATGTGTTTCATAATTAGACTTTAGGGGAAAAAAAACTTTAGTGTGTTTTACAGCTATATTTTTATTCATTTTTTAAAATATTTTTATTGATTTTAGAAAGGAAAGGAGATGGGGAGAGAGAGATAGAAACATCAATGATGAGAGAGAATCATTGAATGGCTGCCTCCTGCACACCCCCTACTGGGGATCGAGCCCGCAACCCAGGCATGTGTCCTTGACTGGAATCGAACCCGGGCCCCTTCAGTCCACAGGCTGATTGATGCTTTATCCACCGAGCCAAACCAGCTAGGGCATTTTTATTGGCCACCAATTTTCCATTTAGTGAAAGGATACATACCATAGTTCTTAAGGCAGAAAAGATATGTATGCAAAAACTACTTTTAAGTTTTTCATTTTTTTGCCTGTTTGAAATGATATAAAAGTGGAATGGTTAACTTTATTATTTTCTCTCAACTATAAAACACAGACTCTGAAAAAGGAAAGCAGAGATGTAAGAACCAGCAACATTTGGGAAGATAGAATTTTCTAATTAGTGTATAACCCAGTATCAAAATAGAAGGCTGGTTTTGATTTTATCCTTAAGATCTAGTTATTCAGCTTTGGGGAATCTTGATATATGAGAATATAAATTTTATACTAAGGATAAATTATGAGAGAATAGAATGATTTTCCATAATGTTTTCAGAATACCTTAATTTTGACAGGGTAATGTATATTCAGTACATAATTCAAAAGACATGCAAGTATGAATTGCAAAAAATAAATTTTGCTCCCATTGCTGTCTAGGTATGAGTCCCCAGGCTGTATCTTTTCCAGAGGTGAGATAAGTTACTTAAAATTATCATGTGTCCAATTTTCTTTTTTTTTTAAATTAAATCTTTATTGTTCAGATTATTACATTAGTTACTCTTTTTCCCCACCATAACTCCCCTCCACCCAGTTCCCACCTCACCCTCCACCCTCACTCCCCACCCACTGTCCTCATCCATAGGTGCATGATTTTTGTCCAGTCTCTTCCCCCATCCCCCACACCCCCCCCCCCAAAAAAAATCCTTCCCTTCCCCC
>NW_006286980.1:545031-550213 GCF_000327345.1 Myotis davidii | reverse complement strand
GCCCGGAGCTGGAGCTCAGAGCCTGAGACTCCCTCCCGATTGAAAACAACAACCGCGCCCTCAGCCGCCAGCCCTCTCTGCATGCACTCCGCACCTTAGTATTTTACTTCAGCACTGCGCCTCCTCTGAGTCTTGGTATGCTTTTCTCTTTCCTCCTAGTTGTAGATCTTCCACTCAGCCAGCCTTCCTGTGGTTCTGGATGATGTCCGTTCCATCTTTTAGTTGTATTTTTGAAGTGGTTGTTCGAGGCAGCAAACTCTGGTGTTTACCTATGCCGCCATCTTGGTTTTCCCCTCATGTGTCCAATTTTCAGTGCATTGATTGTCAAATCGCTTTATAGCAATGAGAAAAGAATTCTATCTATAATCCAGATACATGTGATTTAGTCCATGTAATCAAAAGCAAAAGTTCAAAGGTTATCTTGTTTTGATGTTTAGCAGGATATTCACATGACTAAATGTTCTTGGTAATTACTCCACTGTAACAACATAATGTGGGCTACTATTCAGCCAGAAGCACCACTTTGTGCCGTCTTATACTAGTCAAATACTGCCATACCAGCTAGTATATCAGCAAGTCCTCTGAGCCACTCTCAAGGTGGTGTCCCTCCCCCGGGGGCTTCTGCCTAACCCCACACAACCCTGCTGGAGGCAGCACTGCAGGGACCTCTGGCACCTGCTCCAATCCAGGTGATGGCACTTCTAATTGGTGCCCAACCCCCAGTGGATTTTATGATTAATATTTATCTGGAAAAGAAACCAGTTGATGTATCTTACATTATCATCTAAGTTCACAATGTTATTCTCTTTATCATTTTTTTAAAAAAGAAAGTTTAAACTTTCTCAATTGTCTTCTCAAAATTGATTTAAAGGAAACTAAATTTTCTCAATGTTAATTGCTTTTCAGTATGAAAACAATTTTCCTTCTAATCTTTTTGATCCCTATTTGACTAATGGATCTTGATTAATTTGGAGGAAAATTCTTCACTTTAATGGTCTTAAATCCAGTAATTTAAAAGATGTTAATCCTAACTTAGATGAGTTTCATTTGTCATGAACAAGTGAGGAATTTAGCTAAAAAATCAGCATGATTTTCATTTTAAAATAACTTATAATTTCACAGAAGTCCTTTATTCCTTCATCATTGGCAGTGAAGAAACTTTTATTCTCATTGACTAGATAAGGAATGTGAGACATAGAGAAGCAATGCCTTGATCAAACACGTATAAACAGAGGAGGAGTTTTAAGTAAGCGCCAGGTCCCTCAAAGTGTGATTCAGGGCTCTATTCAACAAATTATATTGCCTCCTTGGAATGTTAATGCATGTGTATGCAGGCCAAATATTTCTGACATCCTGATGGGCTTCTCTTTTTCCATGGTCTCTGATATTTCTGAAAATGAGATGCAAGCATCTTTAATGTTTAAAAACCAGGTGTTTCATTTAACCCTATGAAAGTATAAAGATTATTTTAGAGCTCTCTCTCTCTCTCTCTCTCTCTCTCTCTCTCTCTCTTTCAATGAAACTGCCACTCTTACTCAAGTCACAAGGAACAATATTGTGGCATCTGAGGGAGAGGCATATCCACATGGCAGCTTTTCAGAAGTTTAAAGTATCTGGAAGGCAGACATGCAGAGGCTTTGTGCTGTACTTAATTTTAGAAACTTCTTAATTTTAATGTGTTGTCCATGGCACAAAAGAAATTTTCACTGGGAGACTTTTGTGGTGTTTGAGGTAACAACTCTTATGTTACTAGAATCCCTTAACAACAAGGCCAACGGGAATGATTCCCTCAGTTCTGAGGATTTTCTTTGGCTTTCAGAGCCTCCAAAACACTTTATAGCATGGCTAGACTATATTGGATTTCCATGTTTAGATCTACACCCATAATATAACATTTTTCTTTTTTGACTTGTATAGTACCTCTACACTGTAACTCAAATACATAGAACAACCTGGGGGTCACTGCAAATCCAGATGCTTGAGATCTGTAACAGGGTCGTTTTTCAGCAGCCTCAACATGACCTTGTTACTTTTTCTTTTTTAAATTAAGGAAAAAGGAAGGGAGAAATCTTTTTTGAATTCATTTTTCCATAATTTTTGGTCATAATTTCTTTGTTGTTTTCTAAAAAGAAATATGGCCAAATCCATTACTATCCCTCCTCAGATATCTGAAATTTGGTCTAGAGAAACATGTACCTTCACTCTCCCCAAGGGTTGAATTTACAGGGTCTGAATGTTGCCTAACTTTTGCCAGCCTGGGTAACAGGTGGCCAGGAACTTGAACTTGGCTTTGGAAACAGTTTTAAATAAATGAAAGCCTTAAGTCTGGATTGAAATCTTTCCCCTCTAGAGCAGCGATTTTTAACCTTTTTCATCTTATGGCACATATAAACTTATTACTGTAATTCTGTGTCACACACAAAAAATATATATTTTTTACCAATCATTAGGTGTAATTTTGATTTATTCACACCAGATAGCTGTTGTTATATTGGCTGTTGTCATTTTTTTATTTGCCAATATAAGGGAAAACAGGCCAGTCAGTACCCCTGACTAAGTACTCAAGTATGGGTGGGGGTTTTTTAAAATTTTTTTTATTGTTGACACTATTACAGATGTCCTCCATTTCCCCCTTTTCCCTCCTCCACTTAGCCCGCCCCCCCCCCCACCTTCACCACATTCTTATCTGTGTCCATGGGCTGTGCATATATGCACATACATTCTTGGCTAATCTCTTCCAGTCCTCCTTCCCTCCTCCCCTCTGAGGTCTGTTTATTCCATGTATCCATGCCTGTGGTCCTGTTTTGGTCATCAATTTATTTTGTTCATTAGACTCCACATATAAGGGAGATCACATGGTATTTGCCTTTCTTTGATTGTCTTATTTTGCTTAATATAATAATTTTCGGGTCCAGCCTGGCCAGTGTGGTTCAGTGGTTGAGCCTCGGCCCATGCACTAAGAGGTCACTGGTTCGATTCCCAGTCAGGGCACATGCCTGGGTTGTGGACTCAATCCCCAATAGGGGGTGTGTAAGAGACAGCTAATTGATGATGTTTCTCTCTCATTGACATTTCTATCTCTCCCTCTGTCTTCCTCTCACTCTAAAATCAATAATAACATATTAAAAAATAATAATACTAATCTCCAGTTCCATCCATGCTGTCTCAAAGGGTAAGAGTTCCTTCTTTTTTACAGCTACATAGTACTCCATTGTGTGAGGTATCACCTCACACCTGCCAGAATGACTGCCATTAGTAATTAAAAAATCAGGTATGGGTGAGGCTGTGGAGGAAAGGGAACCTTAGTACACTGCTGGGGGGAATGCAGACCAGTAGAGCCACTGGAAACTAGTATGGACTTTCTGCAAAAAAATTAAAATTGGACTGCCCGTTGACCTAGTATCCCACTTCTGGGAATATATCCTAAGAATCCTGAAACACCAATTAGAAAGAATTTATGCATCCCCTATGTTCATAGGGAAATGCCTTTTGACCCAGTGATCCCATTTCTGGGAGTATATCCTAAGAATCCCAAA
The DNA here is from genome assembly GCF_000327345.1 of Myotis davidii. NCBI lineage: Eukaryota > Metazoa > Chordata > Mammalia > Chiroptera > Vespertilionidae > Myotis > Myotis davidii. Next base: position 546,677 of record NW_006286980.1, on the reverse strand, counting down.
ACATCAGTCAGAAAGAATATATGCACCCATATGTTAATAACAGTGTTATTTATAATGGCCAAGATCTATAAATAGCCCAGGTGCCCATCAGTAGAGAAGCAGATAAAAGAGATGTAGTATAACATGTTTTGACAATTCTTGTGGCACATCATTTGAAAATAACTGCCTTAGAGAATTATACTTTCTAGTCCTTTTACACTATACTTACATTTATTTTTAAATTGAATTAATTGGGGTGACATCCTATATAATAAAGAGCTAATATGCCAATTAGACTGAACAGCCAAACTACTGTCTGGACAACCTTCTGCATGAAACCGAGGCTGCGAGGGCTGGCCAAGGCAGCTTAGTTCATTAAGCTTCAAATTATAACTGCCAAGTTCAGTTACCAAATTTGCATGAATTTCATGCATCGAGCCTCTAGTTGGGTAATAAAATTATATAGGTTTTAGGTGTACAATTCTATAATAAATCATCTACATATTGCATTATCTGCTTACCATCCAAAGTCTCATCTCCTTCCATCACCATATATTTGACCCCCTTTATCCTCTCTATGGTTTCTTTTACAATAAACATTGGTCAAATTGTAAAAAATACAAAGTGCTGTTAAATGCTAATATTTAACTGTTTTCTTCAAGATACTTAAAAATGAGATACATTTATATTACTCAGTTAACAATTTTTCCCTTCCAAGGAGTTTGTAGTCCTTCACACACTCTATTTACTCAAAGTTTATCCTGTAGAGTAGAATGAATGGACATTTCTAGTCTAAAATAACAACATAGAATGTTGAAATCCTTGGTAGAGATTAAATACACTTAGCAACAAAATTTGGTAACTGAACTTGGCAGTTATAATTTGAAGCTTAGTGAACTTTTCAATGAATATTGGTATCATTCATACTGTGATTTTTAAAAATACTAATCTTAATACAGGAATCATTAATTACTAAATAGCTATTGTGTGTGTCTACTACTACTACTACGTGCAGGGAACTCTATGAGAAATTGTGTGTGATAAATAAAATGAGTAATATATAGTTCCTATACTAAAGGAACCTACAATCGTGTTCACATCTTTAAAATTATTGTTAAAGAAATACACTAAATAGCTTTCCTCAGTTTCCTCAGTAAATTAAATTCCCTGGGATGATACAGAAAAATCTCTGAAAAAACTCTGGCTAAAACCTAAATATGTTGAAAATTAATAAGACATTCCCTGCATTTGGTAGCATTTTCTTTCATTATACAATGTTTGAATACATCTTTGTTTTACTTGGTTTTACACATTGTGAGTTTCAGTGCTTTATGTATGTTTAAAATAGTTTTAAAATATCATGTAAAGGAAAAAATTATTTGATATATCTTTCTATATTCTTGTATAAGCCCATGGGAAGGCTTCCTTGTATCTTTGATATCTGTAGAGAAATAACAGACAAAAAGTAAGTAAATTGCAGGGAAATGTTAAGATTAACATTTATTTTATATTTATAATATACTAGAGGCCCGGTGCACAAAAATTTGTGCACTCGGGGGGAAAGGGGTCCCTCAGCCCGGCCTGTGCCCTCTCGCAGTCTGGGACCCCTCAGGAGATAACGACCTGCTGGCTTAGGCCTGCTCCCAGGTGGCAGAGGGCAGGCCCAC
>NW_006286980.1:534117-544333 GCF_000327345.1 Myotis davidii | reverse complement strand
TACTTCTATAATTGAAACACTGTTTCAACTCCAGCTCCGAGGCCGGCTGGCTGAAAGCAGGTTTCTGGGGTTTGTTTAGCTTCTATAATTGCAACATTGTTTCTTAAACTGCAGCTCAGAGCCCAGCAGTGGCAGGCGGGGAACGTTGGCTTCCTCCTTCACTGAGGCAAGCAAGCCTCATGTTAGTTTCAAGCTGCCTGGCTGCCTGCCGCCATCTTGGCTGACAGTTAATTTGCATATCTCGCTGATTAGCCAATGAAAAGGGTAGTGGTCATACGCCAATTACCATGTTTCTCTTTTATTAGTGTAGATGAGAAATTTAAAGGTGATTATTATGGTGTTTTACATTGGAAAATAAATATCCAATTATATAATTAGTAGGGGCCCAGTGCGTGAATTTGTGCACCTTGAAAGGAACTGTGGGCCGCAAGGATGCGGTGGGCACAGGGGTGGGTCTTGGCCCATCCTCCATGTCCCTGCCTGGCCCTCCTGCCACGGCTCCTGGGCCCCTCTCTGCTGGCATTCCTACTCCCACTGCCGCTGCTCCCATGCACTGACAGCACCAGCCCCACTCGCACCCGCTGATGGTGCGGAGCGATTGGGGCTGGTGCCAGCAGCGGGTGCGAGCGGGGTTGGCTCCGTCAGTGGGTGTGAGTGGCAGTTGCTGCCCTGATAGCCCCTCAGGAGCAGGTATAGGTAGACAAGCCCTCAGGGGCGATTGGGGTTGGCAGCCACTGCTCACTCCTGTTGCCAAGCGATTGGGACTGGTGCTGGGTGCCGGCAGTGGGTGTGAGTGGCAGCTCCAGCACCAGCTGTGTGTGCAAGCGGAACCGGCACTGGCAGCGGGTGTGAGCGATGGGCAGGACCGCGGTGTGTGGGAGCAAAGAATTTTAAGTAACTACCAGAGGCTTTCCCTGATGACAACAACCGGCACCCCACCTTGTTCTGGCACCCCCGCTTACCTACTCCACCATCCCACTGAGGCCAATGCCCACCATGTTCCGCACATGCCCCCTGGTGGTCAGCGCACATCATAGTGACCAGTTGTTTGGTTGTTCCAGTTGTTCTGCCATTCGGTCTTTTTGTATATTAGCTTTTTATTATATAGGATATCTCAAGCCATAAAAGCAGGTGGCTAGTACCACATGTGTACTTGTATGTCCAAAATGGTTAATATTCTAGTTGTGAGGACAGTTTTTAGAGTATGGCACTAATAATCTCACTGTTGAATAATATAGGACACATTTTTAATTAACCTTGTTATGGCACACAAGCTCTTTTAATATCTGCTACCTGCCCCTTTGTACCTTCTTGCATTACTATTTGCCTCCACTCTTAGTCAAGATACTCTTATCTGTTTAATGTTCTCAGTATGTAACAGTGAACCTTATAAGCAGGCTTTGGGCATATTTTCTTTCTCTGATACACACCTTGCATATACCTATAGTGTTTGGTTCTCTAGAGATTGTTTCTCTTTAACAAAAGAAATAATTCAGTAAGAACATATATTTTTGTAATATTCATGTTCCCAGGACCTACCTTTATGTCTCTTTTGTAGATGGGTGGATTTAAATAACTGAATGGGACTAAGACAAGAGGTTTGAACTATAGGAAAGGCTGGTTACTTATTGCCTTCTATAATTGAAATTTTGTTACTTTCAGTGGAGCTCAGAGCTGGGCTGCGGCAGGCGGGGAACCTTGGCTTCCTCCATCACTGGAGCAAGCAAGCCTCCTGCTCGCTCCAGCTCCATGGCTGCTGGCCACCATCTTGGTTGGGTTAATTTGCATATAGTTGCTCTGATTGGCTGGTGGGCATGGCTTAAGGCATAGGAAAAGTACAGTCAATTTGCATGTTTGTCTTTTATTAGTATAGGATTAGAGGCACGGTGCATGAAAATTCATGCACTGGAGGGGGCGTCCCTCAGCCCGGCCTGCCCCCTCTCACAGTCTGGGAGCCCTCAGGGGCAGGAAGCAACCCAGCGATCAGGAGAAGGCGACACCCCATCACACCTCTGCTGCTGTCACTGCCGGCAGCACAAGCCTCAGCCAGCCCTAGTTACCTGAGCCTCCGGCAGCCCTGGGAGGCTGGGAAGCTGCCATCTAGGCTTGCCTGCACCTTGGGCAGGCCCTGGGCAGCTACTGGGCTGAGAGGACTGGGAGTCTCTGGAGGCAGGTACGTGGAGCAGCCGGGCCTGCCCCACCATCTTTGAGGATGTGGCAGTCAATTAGCATATCCCCTCCTTATTGGCTCTGGGTGCTGCCATATTTGAGGGTGGGGCAATTAATTAGCATATTCCCTCCTAATTGTCTGTGGGCGCCACCATCTTTGCAACAGTGTGAGGGTCAATTAGCATATTCCCTCTTTATAAAGTAGGACTAGAGGCTCAGTGCACTAAACTTCATGCACTGGGGGAGTTTCTCAGCCCATCCTGCCCCCTCTCACAGTCAGGAGCCCTCAGGGGATGTCCTACTGATGGCTAAGCCACAGTCTGGTCTTCCTCTGCAGAAGACGACCCGGCTAATCATGTGAAGGCGCCACCCCCATCACCCCGCTGCTGCTGCCAATGCTGGTCGCCTCAGCTTCCGGCCCTCAACCCTCAGCCCTTGCTTCTTAGTGCTGGCCCCACCCCCGCCCACTGGTAGGTTGGGGACGATCTAGGGCCAGGCCAGCTGGAGAAGTGACTGTGGGAGGTTAAGGCACAGCAGGTCACACCCTGTCCAGCCTCTGCGGAGGCATGGTGCCAGGACTGGGCCCGTGCCACTGCCTCTGTTGCTGCCTCTGCATAAGGGGCAGCACTGGGACTGGGACCACACAGGCCCCAATCCCACTGCCTCTGTGGAAGGGGCTGCAGCGCTGGACCAGCCCGCACCAAGGCCTCTCCCGCACCACCTCTCCTGTGGTCTCTGCAAAAGAGGCCGCACCGCCGCACCTCTCCCGTGCCACCATGTGTCTCCTGTGCCACCACACCTCTCCCATGCTGCCCTGCCTCTCCCGCACCGCCCCGCCTTTCCTGTGCCCCTGGGCCCTTGCAGCCTCTGTGGCTTTGTCTGGATGGACTTCTGGTAGATGTGTGGTCTAATTAGCATATTAACCTTTTATTATCTATAAAGTAATATGCTAATTAGTCCGGACATCCTTCTGGACGTAGCTGGGGTTGTGAGTGAAGCCCAGGTTCCAGGGGCCTGCCAGTGGCCGGAGGGAGAGAAGCCCGGGAACTGGGTGCCAGAGGGAAGCCAGTGTCGGCGGGGGCGGGGAAGGAAGGTGAACTTTTTCACGAATTTCATGCATCGGGCCTCTAGTATATATATAGTTGTTAATCCTCACTCAGGATATATATTTTTTTCAGTTGATTTTTAGAGAGAGTGGGAGAGTGGCAGGGAGAGGTAGAGACAGAGAGAGAAACATTGATGTAAGAGAAACAGATCCATTGGTTGTCTCCCACAAGCTCCATGACCAGGGCCAGAGATCTAACTTGAAATCAAGGCATGTGCCCTTGACTGGAATGGATCCCCCAGGACCCTTCATTCCTCAGGCTGATGCTCTATCCAACTGTGCCAAACTGGCTAGGGCAGCAGTTCTTTGTATTTTGATTAAACCTCATTCAGAGCTTTATTTCCTTTACTAAATTTACTACTAATTCTGCAGCTTCAGAGTGGTGACTATTGAATTATAGGAGTGGTAGCATCATCAGAAAGTCTAACATTTGCAAGTGAAAGTTAATTATCTGAAAATTTGAGGCTTATCCAGAGGTTCAAAAAGTATTTTATCTTAATGTTATTTAAATGCATGCATATTTATTTAGCTTCGTAATGCATATTGTTTTCAACCACGTAAATCTTATTTTCATAACAGATATTATTTAAGAGATTTGGCTTTTTTTTTTTGGCAACTGTGCCAAACGTCTGTTTTCTATAAGACATGTGTCTGTTTCAACTTACTATTTTGATTATGAGTAGTTTATTATCCAGATAGACCTTCAAAAATAGAATATTTGCTTAAGAGTTCTTATATATATGGTTGAATGCATATTTTAGAATGATTTGGGGTTTATAAATAGCATGTAAGATAATATTGGGAACATGTTTAATATAACATATAATGATTTTTAAAAAAGGAAGGGAAAATATGATAATATTCTAAGCATCTTTAATAAGGAAGTGAGTGGGTGGAATGCCTTCAAATGCTGATTTTGCTTCCCTTACAACAGCAGGTCTTTGACTGAGGTTCCAGCATTTACACTACCCACTTAAGTTTGTCCAGTCTCCCAGGTTTTATTACTTTTTACGAAAACTGCCCTGACATTCTGACTGACTTCTACACGTTGACTTATACCTTTTCACATTAAGGATGTGAACTTCCTGGGGGGCTGTTCTTTTATGTTTGAAATTGCTCAGGCTTTCCATCTGCTTTTACTTGACTTGTGGTCTTGAAGATCATGCTTGGCCCATGGGATAGTACAGTGTGCCGAGAGGATGTAGAGTTTTGTCAGCCAGTGAAATATGTCTGGGGTTTCTTTTTTTTTCTTCTTTTTTTTCAGCAGCTTTCATACGCTCCTCATCCTGTGTGGTCTTCACTAAACTGAATTTATATTTAACAGAACTACTCACTCTCTTTATCATCTTCTATGACTTGGCCTTTTTAAGGAGAGGTGTGTGGAAGGAACATCTGGCCAAAAAAACTGTAGTCTTGGTAATAGGAAAACTTAAACCCAAAAGCTTGAAGTAGTGTTATATCTAATTGTGCTTCAATACTCACAAATGTGAATTTTCTAATGCAGAAGTGGATCGTATTTCAGATATGTGCAACTGTCAAAAAATTTCTCATGCCAACAGTAGAGTCCAAGTTTTGTCTGTGATCCAAATTACTTTTTTTGTTTATTTTTAGGCACTGCTACAGTCTTCAGTTAAGCAACAAGTAGAAGCTATTGAAAAACAGTACATTTCTGCCATTGAGAAACAAGCACACAAATGTGAGGAGTTGTTGAGTACTCAGGTAATAAAATTGCACATCCATTACCTATTTATACGTTTCTTCTGCCTCTCCTCCCCGGAGAACTTTATAACTATTCAGTTTTGAACCATTTACTTTCTTTGATGTATTTTGGAGTAAAAGAATATGTTTCTGTAAACTCAGTATTAAAGTTAGGGGATTTTTATGATGGACTAAAAATAGGGCTAAAGGACTGAAATATATGCGACTTTCTCAAATTAATGATAATTCTTATGTTACTTTCTGGGTCATAATATTATTTATCAAATAAGAGAAGCAAATAGCTGATTTAAATGTGTTAGGGAATGTGTAATGATTTTTAGTGGTATAAGATTTATAAATAGTATGTGCATTTTTAAAACTATTTATGCTTGAGTTACATAAAGACATTGTAACTTTTGTTGCATAAAGACATTGGTTTCTATTTGAATTTTTCCATTGACTTTTTTTCTTCCTTCATTTAATGTCTTAGAAGGCATTAAAGACTCTATTAGCTGATTTATATTAAGCAATCAAGCATTAATGGATGTGTCATACTATAAATAATAATGCAAGAAATTCTCAGCAATACTTTTGAATAACAAAACTTGGTAGGTGAAAATAAAATAAACTTTATTTAATGGAACTATTTTGTATCATGGGAAGAAAATATACTAAGAATTAGGAAAACAGAATTAGGTAGTAAATTTAAATGGAGATTTATAAATATGCCACTGCATCCCCAAAGTAGAGGTCAATTCTGTTAAATATTATTCAATGTCATTTTAATAAATGATTTAGAAAAGGAAATACACTAGGAATTTTATAATTTGATCTAATAGTTATACTCTTTTAGGTGGTGAAATGCTAGGTTGTCTCAGGAATGAAGTTTCTATGACTTAATAATTTAACAGAAAAATCCGAGAAAAATTAAGGTTATAAAACTGGAAAACAGCATAAGGTATGTATTAGCCAGGACTCAGTGGTCGGCAAACTCATTAGTCAGCAGAGACAAATATCAACAGTACAATGATTGAAATTTCTTTCGAGAGCCAAATTTTTAAAAATGAAACTATATAGGTAGGTACATTGTTATTAACTTAATTAGGGTACTCCTAAGGCTTAGTAAGAGCCACACTCAAGGGGCCAAAGAGCCGCAGTTTGCCCACCACTGGCTAGGTTATGCCCCAAACTCTCTGGCTTCAAATAACAAGATCTATACCTTACTCATGCTACACATACACTGAGAATTATCTTGAAACTTGGTCTCATGTTGCCCTAACCCTAGGAAATAGCCTTGATAGTATCCTTCCTATGTAAAACACTACCTGTTATGTTGCAGAGTGAAAACAAGCCCAGTCAGATTTACTACCAGTAATTCAGTGTTCTGCACTGGAAATGACACTTCTATTCCCAATTTATTTCACAATCATAATGGGCCAGGTAGTGAAATCCTACCATGAACCTTGAAGGTAAAGAGCAGGAAGTATATGATAAACAGCACTAATATACCACAGTCTGCTCTTTTGGTCACCAAATATTCAGTCTCCATCTCACAGGCAAATATGCTTATCCTATTCCTGAGGGTGAAAATATGAAAGTTCTATCCAGCTAATGCCTCAAGCTGAAAACGTCCAGGATTTCTGAGTGGTAGATGGGGAATGATGTGCTGCAGTTTTATATTATCTGCTCCAGATATGTAATTATTTTTGAACTGAAGAACTAGAAACCAAAATATATGTTGTTTACCTACAACAAATCTAGTATAGAGTAGTGAGACAAAGGTAAGTCATTTAATCACTCTCAGTAGCAAATATTAAGAATCAGAGATGTATAGCTATTAACATGTAGCAGTTCTAACATTTCAGTGACCAGATTAAATAAGAATCTCTGCAATGGGGATAGGACTGCTCTCTGATTTACCATGATTTTTTTTAGGGTTTAGGGCAGGATCTCTAGTCCATTGTATTTTATGCTCTTGTACGTTTTAAATTTTTTAGTATCTTTGTTGGCTATATCTAATGTAGTATTGGCAATTATACCATTTTTCAGCATGCTTTCTGTCTATAGAAAATTGGGAGCCATAATCATTTTAAGTAGTAAATAGTCACAATTCAGGGCAATGGTTCTTTTAGCTTCTTATCTGTTTGATTACAATCGGTTTCATTTAGCAAAGGCAAATCAAACCCACAGTTGTTTCAGAGACCTCCTTCCTATATTTAATGTGTTTAAATGCTTTCCTCCTCATTCTTGTCTATCTATGTGTCTCTCTTTTTCTGGTTAAAAACAACTTAATTTACAAAATCTGGTTTAAAGAAATCCCAATTACCTCTTTTTCTCAAACCATTTGGTCCAAATGAAAATAAATATATATAATACTAGAGGCCCAGTGTATGACATTTGTGCATGGGGTTGTGGGTCTCTCAGCCCTGCCTGTACCCTCTCACAATCCAGGACTTTCAGGGGGTGTCTGACTGCCGGTTTAGGCCCAATCCCGCGTCAGACTGCCAAAACCGGCAGTCAGACATCCCTCTCAAAATCTGGGATCACAGGCTCCTAACTTCTTGCCTGCATGCCTTATCACCCCAAACCACTTTGCCTGCCTGCCTGATCAACCCTAACTGCTCCCTGCCTGCCTGATCATCCCTAACTACTTGCCTACCTGCCTGATCACCCCTAACTACTTGCCTACCTGCCTGACCATCCCTAACCACTCTGCCTGCCTACCTAATTGCCCCTAACCACTCACCTTCCTGCCTGATCACTCCTAACCTTCTCTGTCTGCCTCATCGCCCCTAACCACTTGCCTGCCTGCCTCATCGCCACTAACCACTTGCTGGGAGGCAGGGTTGTTCTGGTCTCTGGTTGTTCTGGTTGTTCCGCTGTTTTGGTCACTGGGGTTTTATTATATAGGATAGTTACAGCTTTATTGGTTCTTTGATTGGAGACACCTTAATCGATTAATCTTTAGCAGTGAGTATGACTAACATAAACTTTGCTTTAATACTTGCTGCAAGGCTGAACGTTGTTGGTCTTTGTTCCTCAAAGGCCTTCTCAGTTGTTTGTTTTATAGATTGAGGTTGGGAAGATGGCTGTGCCTCCAGGTCCCCAATTTTCTGAACTTTTTCTAGTGCCTGTAATTCATTTCTTGTGAATCATCTTTTGTTGTTGTTTTGTTAATCCTCGCCTGAGGGTATTTTTCCCATTGATATTTAAAGAGAGAGGAAGGGGCAGAGAGAAGGGGAGAGAGAGAGGGGGAAGAAGAGGGAGAGAGAGAGAGAGAGAATCCATGTGTGAGACACACATTGATTGGTTGCCTCTCGCGGGGCGGGGATTGAACCTGAAACCCAGTTCACTGGTATATACAAGTGAGTGGGAATCAAAGCCGTGACCCTTTGGTCAGAGGGCAGCGTCCCACCTAGCCCCAGCTTTATTCTCTTGTCTATCTTTTATGATCCTTCACTGCCCGCCCCCGCCCCCCCCAGGTTCACCCCCATGGCCATGCTGGTGCAGCACATCAGTGTTTTGGTAATTTTTTTCATACTATTATAGGGATAATAGGTAAAAGGGTAGGTATCAAAATCCAAATTTTACAAGAATTAATGACAAATATTATTCTTTTTGTTTTACTTAACTATATATGTAATTGTTATAAAACAATAACAACTCTAATTTTCTTACTTGTATAAGAATTGTAGTGTTCTTATTCTAATCCATTCTTAATATACCATCTGGATCACTTATGTCTCATTTTCATAAAATAGGCAGAAAAAGTGTACCTTGAGACTATTTATCTGAGAGGAAAAACACCTTTTACTACCTGCTAATTATTGCCCCAAAGGTATATAGTGATATGTTGGCAGGTTGTGGCTAGCCATAAAATTATTTTTCTCTCTTACCACATACTTCACTTTTCTTTATTCTCCACATTTAGTAAATTTAAGAGAGTGAATAAAGCAGTGAAATTTTACATTGAAATCTACTAAACAGAAAATAATGAGGTTACTTGTTATTTCTCTTGAATATATTCTCTGAGAGAATAGACAGATTGTTATCCCCATTTAAAATAACATGTGATGTTTACATTAAGAAGAAAGCCACAGAAAGAATATTCCTACTCAATTCTTCAGGAAAAATTTGTAATGATAAGGAGAAATTAGAACTTCTTAATTCCCATGTAACTTTTCTGTGCTTTCTAATTCCGTTGTTTTGCTTTTTCCCTGTCACTGCTCTCCCTCAGTACAAAGATCACTCTTTTTGACAGAGGACATGTTCAAAGAGAACAGAAGCCCTAGAGTAGTGAAAAGATTGCTACTGTGCACCAACCAGCCAATAACATGTGCATGATTGCCTGTCCAGGCAAATTTTGATCAAGGAGCTTACAAATGAATATGGTGAAACATGGCCTGTGATCTTTTGAGGCATTAAAAAAAAAAATGAGCTAAGTACCTGAGACTGGAAATAGAAAAGTACTCCTAACTTTCAAAAAGAATATTTCACAAACTGGTGATTGTAATGATGATCTCTGGCCTGATTCCAGATGGATTGCTAAAGAAGACTGGTAACTTCTGGAACCAAAGTTGATTGCCTAAGAAAATATTGTCCAGCTAAAATTACCCTTTTGGGGGAGAGATTTGCTAGGCTAGTCAGTCAGTCAAAGATTATCTAAACTTTAATTCATGAAGTCTCTCACAAGATCACTGGGAACAAAAGTGTGAAACATACATATGAGGGAAAGGGCATTAGATAAATAATTGACTAAGTAAGTGACCACACCACATATATAAATATACTAGAGGCCCGGTGCACAAAAATTTGTGCACTCGGGGGGGTAGGGGGGGTCCTTCAGCTCAGCCTGTGCCCTCTCGTAGTCTGGGACCCCTCAGGATATGTCCAACTGATGGCAGTCTGGCCTTCCTCTGTGGGCCTATTTCAGGGCGGGCCTATCTGAGGGTGGCGAGCAGCCACCCCTGCCTGAATCGCCCCACCACGGTCACTGGTGGCCTTTCTCTATAGGAAGCGACCCAGGCGGGCCTATCTGGGGACTGCGAGTGGCTGGCCCCACCCTGAATTGCCCCACTGCTGCTACCACCTGTGGCCTCCCTCTATGGGAGGTGACCAGGCGTGTGATCAGGGGATGATGCCAGCCCCTATTGCCCCGCTGTTGGTCACTGCCACCCGCCTCTACCCCATCACCACCCCATCACTGTCCCCTCCCTCTGCCTGCTGGCATGCACCTTGGCTGGT
>NW_006286980.1:492771-533494 GCF_000327345.1 Myotis davidii | reverse complement strand
TCTCTTAGGCCTCAGCTGCTGAAAGCAGGTATCTGGTTTGTTTGGGTTCTATAATCGAAACACTGTTTCAACTCCAGCTCTGAGATCCTGGCTGGCTGAAAGCAGGTTTCTGGGTATTTTTTTACCTTCTATATTTGTAATAGTGTTTCAAACTGTAAGCTCAGAGGCCGGCAGCGGCTGGCCGGGAACGTTGGAGTCCTCTGTCACTGAAGCAAGCAAGCCTCATGTTTGCTTCAAGCTGCCTGGCTGCCAGCCGCCATCTTGGCTGGCAGTTAATTTGCATATCACCCTGATTAGCCAATGGGAAGGGTAGCGGCGGTATGGCTAATTACCATGTTTCTCTTTTATTAGATAGGATGGAGTAATATCAAGTTGTGGAATTGTCTGTAGTGAAATGCCACAGGGTACTATCTTCTTCCCTATTCTGCTCAGTAATGTTATTAATGATTTGGAGGAGAATATTGAAAGCATTTTTTCACATTTGTGTATGGCATAAAATTGTATTTAAAACATTTTTGGAGACTGGCATAGTTGGGCTGTATCCAAAGTGAAATTCAAAAGCAATAAATATTAGCATTTATACTTAAAACTTAAGCATCAGTAGAGGATTAGGATCCCAACCTAGCCATATAACATATATTTCACATTTATGGGTTTTATTAAGTAAGTTTTAAAAGCAGGTTTTAAAAACTAATATAATTTTACTTTAATATAATTGAAATCAACTTTCCAAAGGGGTGGTGGGGGGTGGGGCACGCGTTGGGAGGTGAGGAGAAACAGTGGAGTCCCACTCTTTTTGAACTTATATCACATAGTTCCTTTTAGGACTAGGTGTCATTTTTTTAAAAGATTATTTTCAAATTGGAACATATTTAAAGGACAGTGAATATAGAGTTGAAGAGACATAAAAACATATAATATGAAGAACAATTAAAGGCACTACTTGAATTAAGTCACCCATTTTGAAGTGTGTTATAGGAAAAACTAATTGACTTATTTTGCATCATTCTAGGGTCAGTGTATTGAAAGCAGAGAGAAACTTTTTAACTCAACACAAAAATGCAAAGATGTATTAGGGTTCACCTAACTATATTACACTAGAAGCTTGGTGTATGAAAATTCAGCACTGGGGTGGAAGAGGGGGTCCATCAGCCTTCAGGGGATGTCCTACTGATGACTTAGGCCCGCTCACACCCAGGGAGCGGGCCTAAGCCGCAGTCTGGCCTCCCTCTGCAGGAGGTGACCAGGCTGATCAGAGGGAAGGCGCTGCCCCCATCACCCTATTGGTATTGCCACTGCTAACCATGGCAGCTGCGATGCCTGAGCCCTGGGCCTCTCAGCCACCGGGGCTCACAACTGCCTGAGCCCCAGGACTTGCAGCCACTGTGGCTTTGCCTGGGTGGACGTCCAGAAGACATCTACCCTAATTAGCATATTACCCTTTTATTAGTATAGATTGATATGAAATTAGCAATATTAGACCATTTTTACCTAAAATAATTGCTATTTCATATGATTTAACGTATAAAGGGATAGTGATTAGTGTTTTCTCAAAGTAGCACATTACCTTTCTCTGGAGTAACCTTGTCACAACAATGACAGTCATTAAGTGGATAATTTGTGCAGGGGCTCTAAGCATTGGCTGAGTGGTCAGATTAAGTATTCTTTAAGTTCTGGCCCCAAGATTTTGTGATTCTAAAAATTGAGTTTAATTTGCATTACCTGGGCATTTGCTGAATGGAGATCCAGATAGACATGTGCAAGAGTATAGTTGACATTACCATTCTTGCCTTAGAATTTCCTCATTTGTCTACATTCATAAAGACTTTTTACTACACTTAGGGACATGATAAAATATTTTATTTAATGTTAGGCTGTTTACTTCAATCTTTAAAGGGAATATTTTTTAAAAAAATTTCTACCTTTACATTGACAATTTTTTTGAAAGCATGATTTTATTTCTATAAACCATTATCTTAGGTATTTTTCTTCAGAAGGATTAATATTTTTTTTAAAAATATCACTCCAGATAAAATTAATTCCTTGGGTAGAAAAAATTTCTTATGAAATACTTTTTATTAACTTATAGAAGAAAAAGTATTGAAAGCAAATTGCAAAAATAATATATGTAAAGAGGTAATATGCAGCTTAGGCCGGGACGCCTTAAGGGTCACGACCAGCTCAGGAGGAGGGGCCTGGCAAGGGCCCAGAGCCTGAGAGAACAACAGACAGGGCGGCGGCCCGTGCCTGGCCCTGGAGCCAGAGAGAACAACATGCAGGGGAGCGGCCCCCCAGTCTCAGCCCTGCAAGAGCCTGAGAGAACAACAGACAGGGCGGCCCGTGCCTGGCCCTGGAGCCAGAGAGAGCAACATGCAGGGGAGCGGGCCCCCAGTCTCAGCCCTGTGGCCGGGTTCAATTCTGACCAAGGGCATGTACCTAGGTTGCAGGCTCCTCCCTGACTGGGGTGCACATCAGGGCTCATGCAGGAGGCAACCAATCGAAGTGTGCCTCTCACATTGATGTTTCTCTCTGTCTTTCCCTCTCTCTTCCACGCTCTCTAAAAATCAATGGGAAAATATCCTAATGTGGGGATAAAAAAAAAGAAAGAAAGAAAGAAATGTCATATCCTATGAAAGAGATATCTTGAAAATGCCTAGAGAAAGTTGTCATTTTTTCGTGGTGAAGGGTCTGGAGTCCGTGTTGACGAAAACACCTTGGCGGCTGCAGTGGCCGGCAGTGGCAGCAGCAGTGGGGTGATGGGGGTGGCACCTTCCCCTCATCAGCCTGGTTGCCTCCTGCAGAGGCAAGTAGGGCATCCCCTGAGGGCTGCCAGATTGTGAGCGGGGGTGGGCTGGGCTGAGGGACTCACCCCTCAGTGCATGAATTTACTATTTTAGTAGTAAAATAACTGCTTATTATAGAAAACCTATCTACCCACTAAATTTTTTTACTCTGAGATTTTTTAAAATATGTTTTTATTGATATTAGCGAGAGGAATAGGGAGAGGGATGGAGATAAACATCGATGATAGGCTGCCTCCCGCATGCCCCCTACTGGGGATCAAGCCTGCAACACAGGCATGTGCCCTGACCTGGAATCAAACCAGTGACCTCTTGGTTCATGGTCGACAGTCAACCACTGAGCCACTGTGGCTGCTTTGAGATTTTTAAAATAACTTATGTTCTGCCTTAAATGATAACAATTTTGATGAAAAGGAGGCATGAGGAAGATCTTTATATTTAATAGATTATCTATCACATGAGCAATTTAATAATTTAGATTGGACAGCTATTTATTATTTTTGGTATCTTACAATTAAAGCTCATGAATCACAAGTTGGTGTTAGATGAAAATAGTTTTATTGTATACTCAAAATTCAGCATTATTTCATTGGTCACAAGGATTAGCCAAATCACACTCTGAAATATTCTGCA
This sequence comes from Myotis davidii, assembly GCF_000327345.1. NCBI lineage: Eukaryota > Metazoa > Chordata > Mammalia > Chiroptera > Vespertilionidae > Myotis > Myotis davidii. The sequence goes on along the minus strand of NW_006286980.1, from coordinate 530,060 downwards.
TTTAAATTTTTATCATTTGAAAAAAATAAGTTCTCATCATTTGCATTACTTTCAAGGTCTGTTTCAAGAAATGGGATGCACCCTGGCCAGTGTGTTCTGAGGGGTCACAAGTTCGATTCCCAGTCAAGGGCACATACCTGGGTTGCAGGTTTGATCCCAGGCCCTGGTCGGGACATGTGCAGGAGGCAACCAATCCATGTGTCTCTCTCACATAGATCTTTCTCTCCCCCTCCCACCTTTCCTTACACACTCTAAAAAGCAATGGAAAAAATGTCCTCCGGTGAGGATTAACAACAACAAAAATGTTGTCCCATTAGGTATCTCAAAAATGTATTTTTGGGTACTTACGAGTTCTCCATTTATTCCTGTTGTGACTTAACGATTATTATAGAGCCTGTAACTCTTGTATGTATGAATGGCAGTAAAAGAGGAAATAAATAGATAAGTAAAGTGAGGACTGAAGTTCAGATTATGAAATTACCAGATTTACTATAAGTAGCATGTCCAAAAAAGCATTCACATGATATTATAGGTGCATGCTCTAAGCATTTTACTGTATTAACTCATTTAATACTTACATTTCACTTTAGATGTTGCTGGAATGAAACAAATAGATTAGACTACCTAGAACAAAGCTATATGAAGAGTGTATAGTTGTTCCCAAAATAGTAATTCTGTCAGCTCTTCTCAGAGTGAAAGAAAAAAGGACCTTGAGTAAATGGAAGGCTTTATAGTGGCAGCAGCCTCCAGCTGTTCCAGGGCAGCTCCTCTGTGTACCCCATAATGCAGCGCTATTAAAGCCCATAAATCAAAGGCTACCAGGAACCCACCTGTAGTCTAACACAGTTTGGTTTATAAGGTTGCTGCACAAGGGGTAATATACACCAAGGGAACTATGAATATCTAAAAGGGCAAGTAGGGAAGAATATTACAGGATTTGGGGGGCTAGAATTAGTCATGGAATGGTCTTGCAGAGATTTGTAAGAATTTATTTAAAAAGTGACTGGAACAGTCTGTGATCTTTAGAACATGTGAGTTTGTCTAGAATTTTAGTTTCTTTCTGTGCCTTTAGCTTAAAATATATGGGTCTGAGTGAAGTGTTGATAAAGATTTAACCTCAGATAGTCTTTTATGCACATCATGGGTAGGTCCAACACAATTTATTTATTTTGTGACTCAACTGTGTTTTGCAAAATGTGGTTTTTGTTCCCGCTTATACTTCTCCCTCTTGGGTTAGTTGTCAGTAATATTGTTTTTTACTTTATCATGATAATTGTAATCTTTGTCTGACTTAACCTCAACTAAAGGGCGTTAATCATACTCCCCGGTTCATTAGTTCATGGCATATTATCCTATTGGGTCTCGAAAAGCATGTGTGTGTGTGTGTGTGTCTGTGTGTACACATACATTAAATTTTTGTCCTTATTCTCCAGTTTTCATACTGTGTTCCCTTTCATTGGGGGAACCATTTTAATATGTGCCTTTATTTTGCAATCTATGTGCTATTATTTTGTATGTATATATTTTTATTTTGCAAAAATGGCATTATATTAGAACTCATTCTGTTTCCTACTTTTGTCCACTAAGGTCTATGCTTCTAAAATCCACCACTATACATAGTGCTTTTAAAATTCAAAACTGTTGTTATATGTACATGATTTCCCATGTTTTAGCATCTGTTACTATGTAAGTCTAATTCATTTTTCAAAGTTGTAGCCTCCATATTTTCTCTATCCACTCTCTCATTGTGGAGCTCTAGGTTGTCTCTTAACTCTTTACCAACCCAATAAATTTTATGTGTTCTTATAGTTAAGTGCAAGAAAAAAAATGTTTGTCCATCCATTTGTCCATCAGTTGTTGATCATCATCTCCATACAAGAGTGTAAATACTGTATGATAGGCCATGCATGTATGTAAATATTGCCGATTTATTCTCCAGGATGGTGGTGACAGATTTCAGTCCGACCAGCAATATACAGCTTTTAATTTTTACTCTTTTAATAATTGATACATCATTCTTAATTTGCATTTCTTATCATAAATTTGTTAATTTAGAGGATTACCTTTTCAATTAATTGCCTATTCATTAGTCTTTTTTAAAATTGAGGTTGATCTATATTGTTTTGCCAGTAGTTCTTTGTAAATTTAAATATTAATCCCTAAAGGGTTTTAGATAAAATGAATATCTTTTATCTGTAAATGGAATACGAACTTCATCATTAATGTTTATTGCTAAAAAAAATTAATAAATCCCTAATTCTAATATAATACAATTTATAATTTTTGCCTTGTGGTTTGTACTTTAAGAATTCCTTTACTATCCCTACAAGCAAAGGCTTATCTGTATACTTTTTTTCTACTAACTTTATATTTCACAGTTTTTTCCCTATACAGTCTAACTTTGCATATAATCCTATTAATAAAAGCCTATGCGGTCGTCATGCCCTCACGCCGTGATGCCCTCACACTGCAACGAGCAATCACCAGGAGGCTGTGTGCGCGCACAGATGGGCGGAGGCTTGACGCTGCATGTGCGATGCAGAGGCAGAACCGCCGGCTCTGGCCTACCTCTTTGGGGCAATCCATTGAGGAGCCCTGGATGGGTGGGCGGGGCCTACCTTTTTGGTGCCATCGATTGTGGGGCTCTCGCACTGTGAGAGGGCACAGGTCAGACTCGGGGACGCCCCCCCAAGTTCACAAATTTTGTGCACCGGGCTTCTAGTATTAGATAAAGATCCAGTGTCCACTTATATGTTCTTCCCTAAAATGAGCCACTTTTCCTAGTAGCATATGTTTCAGTCCAGTTTCTGGTTAAAAACCTGTGTGTGATTTTTCAGGGAATTACCAAGGCTTTACCTGTCAACCTCAGGGAAAAAACACTCTTCCCTCACTAGAGGTGGTACACTATCAATGGATTGCATTCAAGTACTCAGGCCCCAATGGCTGGCCATGCTCTTTGCATAGCTGCATTCCTAACTCGGGGGTCTTCATTCCTATTTCTCTTTATCTGAAACTTTGGGGAGAGGTCTTCTTGAGGTGCTTCTGCTTAGGCCTCCTTATTGGGAGTAGGAGGGAGAAACCTTACAGATACCTTTCCCCACTCTGACTCAGTATTCAGTACTTTCACACTCCTCCTCCAGACTACCTTTCTCAACCCCCACCCTAGGGTCCCTAAAACTGTCAGAGACTGTTGTTCAGGATTCCAACAGTAGTAAGATGACTCTCACTTCTGTGCTACTTCATATGACCTGCACCTGTGCACAGTTCTGTGGAGAAAATGGAATAGGGAGGAATCACTTGCTCATAAGCGATTAAAGACTTTCTCTCACTTTCATTTTCCCTCATTGTTGCTTAATCAGCAACTCCCACACCTGCAAGCTTGCTCTCTCCAGTTCAGCTGAGTTCCTGACAGCACTAAGGTGGAGTTTCCAGAGTATTGTTTCTGGACCAGAAGCTTCAATAACAGCATTACTCTGGAGCTTGTTCGAAATGGAAGTCTCTAGCACCATCCCAGACTACTTAATCAGAAACTCTGCTCTTGGGCCCATCAATCTCAGTACTCCAGCTGATTCTGATGTATGCAGAAGTTTGAGAACCACTGAACTAATAAACAATGTACCCTTTACACATTGTTTTGCAATGCCTCTTTATCCTATATTAAGTTCCCATATATTACATGGGGCTATCTCTGAGCTCTCTATTCTGTTGCATTAATTTATCTGTTTATTCTTATATAAGTACCATACTATTTGTATTACTGTTTATTACAGTGTGTTATATCTTATTATGTGGTATTGTTACGGCAAAGTAACCAAAGATGGAAAAACAGACCTTCAAGCACTCAGGAGGTACAGAAATTCACCTTTATTCCAAAAGCAGCGCTGCTGACTCAAGGGGTCAGTACCCAATACTGAGCCGCCTCTATTCTCCTAAACCCAGTTTTATACGTCCCCAGATTCTGTTTCTTGCTTCCGGGTCTTTGTATAGGGTTTTCTAAAAGCTATTTTGCTGCAAAGTAGGTTATGGAAAGTCCCCTAGCTGACATTAGCTGCTAATACCTGGGGACTTGGTTTTGATTCAAAGCCTCTGCAAACTTATTGTACCAGATGTGGGTCTGCACAGTGCAGCAAGTGAGGACTAGACTGATTATAGATAAGCAAGCAACCTGTCGCTGCTGGGGCTGGGTTAAGCTGTCCTTACACTGTCCCTACAATCACCCACACCCCTCTTACACTGCCCACTGCCCTTATAGTATGACATATCTCTGCTCTTCTTGATTTTTTTTTCTTTTAACATTTTGAATATTTCACTCCACTTTTTAGCTTGCATAGTTTCTGAAGAGAAGTCTACTGTAATCTTGATGGTTTTCCTCATATACCTTTTATTTACAAGTTTTTGTTTTTTTGCTCTGGCTTTTTTTCAGATTACCTCTTTTTCATTGATACTTTATTTGAATACAATACATAAGTGTAGGTTTTTAAATATTTATCTTGCTTTTTTTTTTCTGTGCTTCCTGGATCTGTGGTTTGATGTTAGTTATTAATTTTAGAAAATTTTCCATTATTACTTTAAATCATCTTAATTCTTATTATTGAAATATATCTATTATCACTTCAAATATTACACACATTATTCCTTTTTAAATTATCTCACAGTTTTTGTTGTTCTGCTCTGTGATTTTGTTTTGTTTTCCTCTTTGTTTTTGTTTCTCTTTGCACTTCAGTCTAGGGCAAGCAGGTCAAACTCAAAGGCTAACACGGGCCAAATGAACAAGGTTTAAGTTTATGTGGGCCGCAAAAAACAAAAGCTTCCATTTTCATAGAAACAGAGGTTTATTTTGATAGAGACATGCTGAATACAAAGGGCTGAAATAAATGAGTAATTGTTAACATAAAATAATAGAACATTTTAATAAAAATTAATATTTTTTCTTGAACATTAACTTACCAGACACGGAATAACCATAAATTAATAAGCATAATGCAAATAAACCTATTTTTCTTGTTCTCCAAAAGTGAAATATTTCCTGTTACGCATACCAAACAAGTCAATACAAGACTAATGACATGGCAATCATCTGCTAAAATATTCACTGCTAGTATTAGTGGAGAGAAATGATGTGCCTGTAGTAAGGAAGTTTTTATTGGCCTATTTTCATGCTCATGATTTTTTCCTTGCTTAGATTGACTCCACTGATGAACCCATCAAAGGCATTCTTCCTTGCTGTTTTAATTTCTAGCATTTCCTTTTGATTCTTTCTTAGAGTTACCATCTGTATATTAATCATCTACTATTGAATGTTATCTTCTTTTTCCATTAGATTTTTCAACATATTAATCATTTTTATTTTAAATTTCCAGTCTTATATTTCAAAATCTTTATCATGTCTGAAATGGGTTCTGATGCTTTTTTTTGTTCCTTGAGACATTTAGTATGCCTTACAATTTTTTTGCTAAAAGATGATTTTGTAACTATGTGTGATGACATGTTAACTATACTTATTGTGATAATTTTACAGTATATACAAATATTGATTCATTACATTACCTGAAACTAATGTCATATGTCAATTATACCTCAAAAATATGAACATGTTTTTTTGTAACAGAAATTGTGGTAGACTTTTAGTGGAAAGTTCTGTGATTTTGTCAGGATTGAGCCGCTGTGTTTAATGTTTTCTGTTGTAAGTTGCCACAGGATTCAGATTCCTAAAGGTCCAACAGTCCTTGTTCTTATCTCCCTTATTGTCTTTGGCTTCCCTAGAGTCTGCACCTTACAGCTCTGTCAGCTATTATCCACTGTTATGCGAGTAAGGCACTGGGGAAGGGAAGCATCCTATTCTCTTATGATAAAAATATTCGTCTTTTAGTGGGTTCAGTCCTTTATAAGTATTTGTTAGCACACACACACACCCTCCCCCATTTTATAAGACACAAGATGGCTAGAGGGAGCTAGAATCTTGGTAATGCCTTTCCTAGAGGTGGAAGGTTTTATAAGGCTTTATTAAAGTCTTTTTACTTAAAGAATAGGCCTTTGTTATGGAGAATGCTCTGAGCATAATTCACAGTGGTTATATTTTCTACTCCCTTTGCCAGAACTAAGAGGGGAAATTTCTTGGCTCTTCACATTGAGATCCTGATCAGATTTCTGGGGAGAAAACTCATAAGAGTGTGGGGAACCTATGACATCAACCCCCAAGAGTTCTTACTCTCATACTTACTCTCATTCAGTCTTCAGTGATTCTTCAAATTTATCATGTAAGTGTTCCTACCAGTTTATGTTTCCAGCAGCTTCTGTTCTGGGAGGAAGATCTTGGTTGTGTCTCACTGGATTTTCCTATCTTGGTAGATTTGGGCATGGCAGTTAGCCCTGTGAGAGTTCTTCGATGGATCTAAGGCACATCATTGATCTTAGTTTGTTCAGTTATTTACTTGTTTTAAGAATTGGAGTGATATTGCAAGATTTTTACATGTCAAAGCTGAAAGTAAAGGTGTGAATATATGGTTTTATTATCTACAAATTTATCCACCAGAACTTTCCTTAGATTAAAAGTGTCTATTGAAAACTTTCCTTACAAATAAGACCAATAAAGACATAGTGACTAAGGTTGAAGTGGGGATGGGGATGTCTAGTTCTCTGCAGAACAGAATTTGAAAACTATCGGTCCCTTTTATAAACAGACTGATCAGAACTAAGCCCTTATGAATATTCTATTGATTTTTTGTTAATCATCCTTTTATTGATGTTAGTAGTTAATATTACATTTTTAATTATATAATATACTTACTCGTCATTTACCTATGTTTACTGTGTTACCCTCATATACTTCATAGAAATAATTTATTTGGGGATGGGGGTGGGAATGGAATGTGTTGTATTTTAAAATAGGTATTTTATGTGACTGTAGAAAATAATATATCCTGCTTGAAGAAATTATCCTTTTTAGCTAAGGAATATGTTAATCTTGCATAGGAAAAAGAGGCTTTTTTCTACATTGTTCTCTTCTAGATTAATGTATAATCTTTGAAGAAAATATGTTAAAGGTATTTGATGGGATTACTTTATTTCCTATCTAAAAGATATTAAAAATGTGATCATCTTTTCTAAGGTGTTATTCACCAAATCTGCATTTCATGATAATTATAAGGTTTATGTGAAAAAATTGTTAGACTTAAGACTTCCTACAACTTCAGTCTTAAAACTCTCAGCAAAATTCTGAGGAGTGGGGCTGAGAGTCTGATACATAATTCTTTTTATTGACTTTTCAATTTCTGTCATGTTATATATGCTTATGACCTGTTTTTCAACTGAACCAGTAATTTAGTCCATTACTGGTCTGTGTAAATCTTAGCCACAGCTATTTCCCAAGGTGGTTTTGGGTCTAACGAGTGGTTAGTGTTGATGTCCAGCAGGAAATCTTGCAAACCAGATGATTAGTGTGGTTCAAACTGTAACCTTGTTAAAGCATTGGTCAGGTTGCACTTAGGAGAGTTATTTAATTAGTTTCCCAATAATATTTGTGTACAGTATTTAGGTGACCACTACTTTTTTTTTTCTTTTACCATAGTTCAGAGAAAGACAGTTGCTTGCTGTTATCAGAGTCGGATATTAATCCAATACTCTTTTTTAGAAAAGATATCTTTGGGTAATTGTAACTGGAAGGACTTCTCTTCAACACTAATATCCATAAGATCATAAACTTAAATTGAATCAAAGTTCAAAAATAACTTACTAATAGTGTATGTGTATTTTTTTCAAGTTTATTGAAGCATAAATCATATACAGTAAAAACCGCCCATTTTAAGTGTACCACTTTTTGAATTTTGACACTTAGTTTTGCAGCTACCACCGAAATCAATATTTAAAAATCATTTCATCATTCCCCCCAAATTCCTAATGTCTTTTTGTAGTCAATCTGTACATGTATTTTTAAGATATATCATATAGAAATTTTGAGTGAAAACTTTGTTTTGTTTTACTTTTGTGATATTGAATAATTTCATTGTATATGGTACATTTTGCCAGAAGTTTAAGAGTATTAGATTTAAATAGGTGTCTTAGTAAGTTAATTTAGGAAAAACTATTATAAAAGTTAATTGTTTAATAATTTATAGGCATGTATTTTGCAGATCTTAAATTACAGTACCTATTTTTATTAGGGAAAATAATGTGATTAAAAAACATAATGTTAAATACTCAGCTTTGTTTTGCGATATTTATCAAGGCCAGGGTATAGCAAAAAGACAAATTGATGATTTTAAAACAGAGAAAAGGATAGTGTTTTGACATGCTTAATGCAATTAATGAAAGCAGTACTATAAATATCTAGGATACATTCTACTTTGTCCATATCATTCTCTACACATTCTTATATAATTTGTAAAAGCAGGTATTTTTTTTTACTTCTCTAAAGAAGCTTATAGCTTCGAATAAGAATCTGATTTTTTTAAAAATATATTTTATTGACTTCTTACAGAGAAGAAGGGAGAGGGATAGAGAGTTAGAAACATTGATGAGAGAGAAACATCGATCAGCTGCCTCCTGCACACTCCCCAGTGGATATGTGCCTGCAACCAAGGTACATGCCCTTGACCGGAATCGAACCTGGGACCCTAAAGGCCGATGCTCCATCCATTGAGCCAAACTGGTCAGGGCAGGAATCTGATTTTTAACATTATATACATTTATATAAAACATTAGAGGCCCTGTGCATGAAATTCGTGCACTTGGGGAAGAGGAGGGTCCCACAGCTTAGGTTGCACACTCTTGCAGTCCAGGAGCCCTCGGGGGATGTCCAACTGATGGCTTAGCGCTACCACGGAGGCGGGAAAGGCTCCTGCCACCACCGCTGCACTCGCCAGCTGTGAGCCTGGCTCAGTGCTTCTGGCTGAGCAGCACGCCCCCTGTGGGAGCGCACTGACCACGAGGGGGCAGCTCCTGCATTGAGTGTTTGTCCCCTGGTGGTCAATGCATGTCACAGTGACCAGTCATACCGTCATTCAGTCAATTTGCATATTAGCCTTCGATTATATAGGACTAGAGGCCCGGTGCACAAAAATTTTTGCACTCGGGTGGGTCCCTCAGCCTGGCCTGCGCCCTCTCACAGTCTGGGGCCCCTTGGGGGCCCCTTCCCCTGGCTGCTGGCACCAGTTTTCCTCTGGCTCCCAGAACCCAGGCCTTCACTTTTCGCTCGCCACTCGGGCCCCAGGGGCGAGGCTGGCACAGCGGGCTTCCCTCTTAGCTCTTCGCTCGCCACACCGGCCTTCGCTCGCTGCTTCTGCCCGGGGCCAGCAGGCTTCGCTCCGTCCCTTGGCACCTACATATGCAAATTAGCATATCACACTGATTAGCCCATGGGAGGCGTAGCAAAGGTACGGTCAAGTACCATGTTTGTCTATTATTAGATAGGATTATTTAGAAAAAGTAGACATTTTATTAAATTTCCTATAAAGAAATTGTGTATATATTGAAAAGAACCTTTAAAAAGTTGTATATAGATTTAATTAAATTTTTCTACATGAAATATCATTAAAGATTACTAGTTAAGGGATAATAAACTCCATTATTGGATAGATATTTCATTCCTCTGTAATGAAGTACATACTTATGTGTTGTGGTCAAACTTATTTCATACTCTACTTATTTCTCTGTGAAGAGGAATGCTCTGCCCATGCCGGGAATGTCCTATAGTTGTCAAACACGGAAATTAAACTGAAATGCATGGTTTTCCTTTGGGCAGGATGCAAAGGTGATTTCCCAGGTCCTTGTTCAGGTGGATTTGAAGAATGAAGCCACAGACAAAAGGTGGTATAGGAAAAGGTGGAACTTTATTGGGAAGCAAGCACAGACTCCCATGTAGGAGAGGGTGTTCTAAAGAGGTAGTCCACTTAGTGCCTCTTTCCTATGGTTTATAAAGGCTGCAGTTCTTTGTGTCCTGATAATCCCCTCTGATTGGTCACTATAGTGGCTTCAGAGCTCAGACCCAGGGATGTCCCCCTCCTTTTCTCTCCCTTTTGTGGTAGAATTTCTTTCTCTATTCCCTGTGAAAATCTGTTTTCCTCTTTCTCCCTTTTGTTTTTCTACTCTCTGTGGCTTTTCCCCTTATCTTCTGTCTTCCTATCCTTATCTTCTGTGAATGAGTGTCTTCCTCTCCCTTTATTCTGTGAGTATATGCCTTTTGGCAGCTCCGAGCCCCCCAGCTATGCAGCCTTTCCCTATGGAACCCCCTTTATTTCTAGAACTCCCTAAACCTGCCTATTTTACTCCTAAAAACTCCTTTTAGTTGCTCAGTCCTGTAGTTGACTGTGACAAATGTGTATCTAATTCAGTGTAAAATTATCTTTAGAATGTTTAAGATTCTAAGTATGACATTTTTCAATCTCTGTTATATGTTGATTCCTAATTATTACATTGTGGTCAGAGAATAATATTTAAATTTCACTGAATCTTTCATTGTAAAAATGACCAACAAATTTGCAAAATTTCATAAATGTTCCATATGTTGATGAAAGAAATGTCCAAACCTAGAGAATTTTTATAAGTTTATTTGGGCCAAATTAATGACAGTATTCGGGAAGTAAAATCTCAGCAGATTTAGAAAATGCTCTGGAGAATGCAATTTTGCAGCTTATTTTTTACATTAGAATGAAGGAGGAGATGTTAGGAAGATTATATGAAATCTATTGGTGATAAATAAATGACACAGGAGAGAGCAAAGCATCGAAATCTCTGGGGTTGGATAAAAAGTGAAATGGAGTGACACACAGGTACTTCTTTTACATTGGTGGGTGCAGGATGTTAATAATTAACCTGTCAGGCACATAGAAATGGTATGTGGGAAACTGTGTGACAATGAGGGTGTTCTGTGGTATCCTGCTCTGATGGGCTGTTCTGCCCTGAGGGATCTGGAAAAGCACATTGACATTCCAAAGCAGGGGTCCTCAAACTAAGGCCCGCGGGCCACATGCAAATACAAATATTGTATTTGTTCCTGTTTTGTTTTTTTACTTCAAAATAAGATATGTGCAGTGTGCATAGGAATTTGTTCATAGTTTTTTTTTTAAAACTACAGTCTGAGGGACAGTGAACGGACCCCCTGTTTATAAAGTTTGAGGACCCCTGTTCCAAAGGTTTATTATCTTAGATGCAAAAAGATAATAGACAAACTCACTTAAGGTAAAGATTCACCTTTATCAAGGAAGCCACAGGCCTAGGATGTGACTACCCACCATGACCTGCTTTTTGTTAGAAACTTTTATGTTTAGACCATCCTATGTGGTTACTTTTGGTCTCTGAATTTGTAAAGCTGCCATGCAGGCCTCCCCTTAGTTTGTCAGATTTAGCATGTGGCCCCTTTTTAATCCACATACATGCTTGTAAGCATTGTGTATTCCACTATTGGTGTAGTGTTACTTATATATCCATTAATCAAACCTATGAGTTATGTTCCAATTTTAATTTACTGATTTTTTGGTACTCAGATAAAGGAAGTTGTTAGTTTTCCTTTGTAGTTCTGTCCATTTTGCTTCATATATCATGAGGCTATGTTATTAAGTCCATACAAATTTATGTTTGTTTTATCTTCCTGGTATCATTTTTCTGTGATGTTTTAATTCTAAGAATGCCTTTGTCTAAAGTCTGTTGTTGATATTAATATCACTAAGTTTTATCTTGGTTAGAATTTGCCTAAAGCTTTTACCCTTGATTAATTATCAGTATTTCTGTGTTTAGATATAATTACTATAAACAACATATAACTGAATTTTTGTTGTTAATTTCACCTGATGATCTTTTTTAATTTTTAACTTTATTATTTGGAGCAACTTTAGATTGACAGCAAAATTAAGCAGAAAGTACAGTCTCCATATAGCCCTCACCACACACATGCAAACTTCCCTCACCATCAACATCCCACACCACAGAAGTACCTATATTGTAACATCATTATCATCAAAAGTCTAAAATTTACGTTCGGTTTTACTCTTGGTGTTGTTCATTCTGTGGGTTTACACACATGTATAATGGTGTATATCCACCATTATAGTGTCATTCAGCATGTTTTCACTGTCCTCAAAATCCTGTGTTCCACCCATTCATAGCTTTTTCCACCCTAGCCCTAGCAAACACTACTCATTTTATTGTCTCCACAGTTTTACCTTTTCCAGAATGTCATATGGTTGGAATCATACAGTATGTAACCTTTTCAGATTGACTTTTTCCACTTAGCTATATGCATTTAGATTTCCTCCATGTCTTTTCATGGTTTGATAATGCATTTCCTTTTAGCATATAGTTTATTGTCTGAATATACCACAGTTTATTTATACATTCACTTACTGTAAATACCTTGTTTGTTTCCATGTTTTGGCAATTGTGAATAAAGCTGCTATAAATATCCGCATGCCAGTTTTTGTATGGACCTAGGTTTTTGTGTAAATACCAAGAACTATTTTGCTAGATGAAATGGTTAAGAGTATATGTAGTTTTATTTAAAAAAAAAAAACGAGAAAAAAAAACCTGCCAAACTGTTTTCCAAAGTGTCTGTATTAATTTGCATTTCATTTCCACCATCAATGAATGAGAGACCCTATTGCTCCACATCCTCACTACCATTTGGTATCTGTTTTTGATTTTTATCATTCTAATTAGGTGTTATTGGTATTTTATTGTTTTAATTTGTGATTTTCTAATGACATAGGATGTTGAACATATTTATATATGCTTATTAGTTGAATGGATTTATTTGGGGGCCCTTAACTTCCTTCCATGGGCCTGTGTACCCATTTATATACCAGTACCCTACTGTTGTTGAAATCATAAAGTGTGATACCTCCACTTTTGTTCTTTTTTCTTAGTATTGTTTTGACTGTTCAGAGTCTTCTGTGGTTTCATATGAGTTTTTGTATTGTTTCTTCTATTTTTATAAAAAATGTTTTTGAAACTTTTATAGGGATTACATTGAATCTTTTGCTGGTTTTGGGTACTATGAACATTTTAAGAATATTAATTCAACTCACGAACACAGGGTATCTTTCCATTTATTTCTGTCTTTTGTTTCTTTCATCAGTGACTTATTGTTTTTAGTATACAATTCTTTCATCATCTTGTTTAAATTTATTTTTAAATATTTTATGCTGTTGCAATTGGGATTATTTTCTTTATTTCTCTTTTGTTCCTTGTTAGTGTATAGAAGCACAACTAATTCTTGTATGTTTGTTTTATATTCTGAAAGTTTATTGAATTCATTTATTAGTTCTAACAGTTTTTGAATGGAGTCTTTGGAATTTTCTATGTTTATCTGAAACCACTAATAATTGTTCTTCTTCATTTACAATTTGAGTGACTTTGTTTCTTGCTCTTGCCTAATTGCTCTGGCTAGATCTTCTAGTACTATTTTAAATACAAATGGAGAGCTTTGGCACCTTTGTCTTGTTCATGATCTTAGAGGAAAAGTTTTCAACATTTCACCTTTGGATATGATATTAGCAGTTGGCTTGTCATATATGGCCATTATTATGTTGAGATACTTTTTATAGCCAAGCTGTTGAGTTTTTAATCATGAAACAGTGTTGAGTTTTGTCAAATGCTTTTTCTGTATCTAATGAGGTAACATTGAAAGTGCTATTGGATGGCACGAATAGTTTTTTAGTGAAGGTGTGTTGTAGTAAACTCTTGATTTTTGTTTTTACAAAAATAGATTTATTCCTTAGGTAGTTTTACTATATATATAATTCTGGGTTAATACTATTTACAACTTTTATAGGTATCAATCTTTTCTCTATGATTGATGACATATAATCTCTTTTGGCTTTGAGTTATGCTATTTCACCATAATATTATTTGGTGTGTTTTTTAATTCTTTATTATGTATTGGGCTTTAAATTTGAGTATATAGTATATATTTTGGAAAATTACCTCTACCTCATTCTCTCTGTTATTTTTCTCCAGAACTCTTAATTTAATGTCAAATCTTCTTAATGATTTCTCATTCTTCTGTAGCATATTCTTAAATTCTTTGTGTTCTGCATTTTGTATAATCACTTCAGATCTTTCTGTTAATAGTTTATTTTTATTTTGTCTAAATTGAAGTTTAAGTCAAACATCGAGCCCCAATTTTCAATTAATAAACATTTTATTACCACATTTTATTTGACAAATATACGTTTATTTTTATAATGTCTTTTCTCTTACTCATACTTTTGACACTTTACAAATTTGTTAAATGTACTTTTTGCAAATACACTGTATGAGTTGTTCTAGTGTCTGCTTTTTTTAAGGGCTGATTCTGCACACGTGCCTTTCTACAGTGATAGTAACTTGTTTCCTCAGATATTTTATTTTATGTTTTTGAAATCACCCTCATTGGAATTTTAATTGTGATAGTCTTTGGTGCTTGGGTTTAAGGTCTATTCTTCCATAAAAGAATTGTTTTGCTTCTGATAGTCCTTCAATTCTTGAAAAGCATAGTTTATGGGAATTTTGGCCCCAAACCTGTAAAAGAGGTAGCAGCATGTGATTATGAATTGTCAGGAAACCTCCCCCCTACTCCTCCATTCCAAACTCAAAACAAAAACCTAGTTTAACAAGTTCCCTTTTAGATTCTCTTTGCTGGGTAGGTATTTTTCTCGTTCACCCACTTAGGGTGTTGCCTTTCAGTCATTTTAGTTTTATGCAAGAGTCTCCTAACTAACTTCATTTTTCAGCCCCTAGAGTTTGATTTCTTTTTGCAAGCATGGTCCATAAAAATCAAAACTCGAATATTTCAGCATTCTTCAGATCTTCTAAGGACAGTTACTGGATGCAAAGCTTGCTTACCTCTAGGAATTTGTGCTTTTCATCATTTTTGTCTATTTATTTAACTTTCTTGCCAACTCAGCAATATTTAAAGAGCTGTTTTGTTTTTTCCATCCAACATTTTTATGCTGGGTTTTCCATGATATACCTGTCATGTAACCAGAAAAGTATAAAATTCATTTTTATTTATCCTCCTTTGTTTTATGAAAATGTAAACATTATAGAAATGTTTTAGTGAGCTTATATTAATTACATTCATAATTAATTTAAAATTGCTAAAATCAGTTCTTAAATAAACAACCAGGCAAGATAATAATGGTTTAAAGCACCACTTCTCAAACCACATCTCAGAGTTAAAATCTAAAAAGATGTTTCTGTGGAAAAACATGATAATGAAACACTTTAAAGAAGCCATGTATACTCTGTTCCTATCTAGGGCTTGAAAATGTTCACTAGCTTATTAAAGGTTCTATATGAAAAATACATAGCTTTTATTCAATCTTCTTTGATCCATAAAATATTTTTGATAGAAAGAATCTATTAAATATCTAGAGAAATATGGACATTGTGGCATAGCAAAGAAATATAGAAGAGAATAAGTTAGCCAAAATATGGTGAAATGAGTTCAAAGATAAGTTAGATTTTAAAAGGGTATGTTAGAGTTAGTTTATGGAAAGTCTTGGGTTCCAAATGGCTTATTTTATACTATAGGCCAATAGATGAGATTTGAGAAAATATATTTATATTTTTCCCAGGAAAATAATCCTAATTTTCCCCTGTGCCTGTGTTTCCCTGTACTTGTAATATTTAGCCAAAACGAGTAAATTGTTTGTGGGACATTCTTAATTTTAACAATTTAACTTTTTCCCTAGAATGTGGACAAAAAAATGTATGTTTAATTATTCAATTATTTTAAAGTATTTTAAGCAAGTGTTTATCCTGTTTACTTTTTTTCCCACTGTAGATCAATCCTGATACTCTTACTGCCATTTTCAGTGAAATTGTTCTATATTTTTATTTTTGCATTTTTATAAAAACATTATTAAATTTAAAGTATTCCACCCACCAGTTCCCTAATAAAGCATTGTTATTTTTGTGATCCCTTTCAATATTAATTCAGATATATGTAACATTATATATGCTTATAATATGCATGGTTATACATATATGTATGTATACTTGCAATAGTATATATAGTTACATTAATGATGATGGCTTTAAATAATTTGTCTTCAAGTAATTTTATTTTATAAACATAATTCTATATTGATGCATATTTTTATACTTATTTTAATGACAACATGATACTTCTTTTAGTTGACACAGCATAGTTTATTGTACTGTACCCCCTTTTTGGACATTTAAAATGTTTTGGGTTTTGCATTTTTATAAGGAATGTTGCTGTATACATCTTCATAATGATGTTTTATTCTTTTATATTATATCCAGCCCCCTACCTTTGCACTTGATGCTTTTTTGAAAATATGCTAACACTAATTAATAATCATACATAATTTGTGTTTTCATTTCCTAAGCAGCTAAAATTAGACATCAGTAATTATACCTTACCTTTGTTGTTAGACCCTTCAGTTAAGTTATTTCGGTATTATAGGCCTTAGATAGACTGTCCTTGGTTCAGTGAGTATCCAATTATTGTGATAATCCATTCCGTTCAACAAGTTTAATTATTTCTATCTTATAATTGCATTCATTTTATCACACCCATGTCTCCTATCACTTGCATCAGCACTTTTATATATATATATCTATGGACAAAACTGTGTTTCTAACATAAGAAACAATATAAACAGTAAAAGTTTTGCTCCTAAAACTGATTTCTTATCCACCAGATCCTCACCTTGCAATAAGTTAGAATATTTTTTGTCAATTGATTTTAGAAAAATGTTTTATGCTAATTGATATAGGGATATTATTGTGTAAAGTTTGAAAGTGAAGGTTATGAGATCCACCAGCATGAAAAATAGAGGGCTTTCTATATAGTGTTTTCTGATAATAAATTCTTAGGAATAGAAAGCAGGGACCAGGAACATTTTTATAACAGTTAAGCATAGCATCAAATTATTGCCTGGCTGGTGTGGCCAAGTGGTTGAACGTCAATCAATGAACTAGAAGGTCACAGTTCGATGCCTGGTAGGGTGCCTGCCCACGTTGTGGGCTCAATTCCTGGTGTGGGTTCAGTGGTTCTCTCTCATCATTGATGTTCGTATCTCTCTCTCCCTTCCTCTCTGAAACCAATAAAAAAATATATTATCTTAAAAATTATTTTCTGAAAAGTACTACACTATCATGTTACATTTTTCTTGAAGTGCATAACTCTCTTTTTTTTCTTCTTGCTAAAGGGATTATCTTATATACATGGGTCATTTATTTCAAGTACCCATTTCAAATACCTTTTGAAGGATACTGTTATGTTGAAATACATTTACTGCATTGTGCTTAGGCAAACGGAATAGCAGAATTGAGTTGCATTTTTAAAAGCTATTTCCCTTGAAAATGATTGAAGCAGAAATACTCTTCTGCTTAAGTTCAGGATTGTGACATATCTTTGGCATTTACTAAAATATATACTATACAAATACGGAAATCTCATTATGGAAGTATAAACTAGCCCTGCCTTTTCAATAAAGCTGATATGTCTCCCAATTTTGTTTCATTCCTTTATATCATTCCCTTAAGTCAAATGCCTGTTTGAAAAGGGTGACTAACTTATTTGCTTACATTTTCTCTTGCCTATTATAAATATATCTATTTGGGTGAAGTAAATCTAGTGTAGTTTATATTATAGTTTTATTTTATTCACTTTAAAAAGTTTATTGATATTATTGGGCTTGTGGTAAATGCTTCAAGTACATTTAATCTTATAGTTTATCTTTTTTAGGTTTTCTTTCCAAATAATAATTCATGTTGGCCCATGAATGGGTGAAATATCTGTGACTTACTTTATATTAGGATGTTTATTAAATTTATGTAGCCTCTTTCAAATCGTATTAAATGGAGGCATGTCTGAGCATGTGCTTTAAGACTATCCTGCCAAATCGCTTGATCTTGTTCAATGTTTGTGATTTATAGAAGGTATGAGAAGATGCTTCTTGAGTTTGCATTACAGACTATGCACTACACACACACACACACACACACACACACACACACACACACCCCACACACAAAGTAAAGTGAAGTTTGTGGGCCTGTAATACATGGATAATTGTATAACTGAGCATGAGGTTCCATGGCTGCTTATTCTAAAATCTAATAGACAAAAACTGTACATGTGTGATTGTGATTAAATCTGTTTACAATATCTCTTGTGAATCATATTCCAGGAAAAAAAGAGCTTTTTTATATTTCTTTTTTTACAGGAATCAGTAAAAACCACAGAACCTCTATATTTATATTTGAGTTTGCATCAAACATTTTTCACTTGGAATAATTTCTTGCAAAGGGGGAAAACGGAATAACCTATTTCTGAGTGCCTTTTGTTTTAGGCTAAATTTCAAAGGACTGTCCTTGACACCCTTGCATTAAGTACTCTTTAAGATTAATAGAACTTTATAGTTTGCATTTGTTTTTTCATTAGCTAAAAAAATTACTAAAATTACAATATAATTTTAAGAAGCAATCAATAGAATATTTTGGATAAGTAAAATGTAGCAAACTTCTCACTGTTCTTGAATGAAATGTATTTGTATAGATTTCAATTAATTGTTATAATGATTTTTAAAATGCTATAAGTCTATGTCCTGCAAATCTTGTTGAAAGTCTCTCTTTGTTTAAATATTATAAATATTTGAAAGAGAGTCTTATGATTGGATGTTGCCACTGGTTCAATTTCAGCTTCTATGTAACAAAAGCAGTTCTGAACATCCCTACCTTGGAATGATCAGTTAATAAGGTACAAAAAATGTATTCACCATCCATCCCTCATACTTTCACAAATCACGTGAACCATTTCCAGGTGCTGGACCTTTTGGACCATTAAGGAATTCTATATTGACGCAAAAGGAAGAACTAATATAGCCAATTTTCAGATAGCTCTATAATTTATTTTAGATAGAATGAGGGGAGGCTGAAATTTTGGGGACCAAGCTCTCTCTTAATACTTAATAATTTCTAGTTTATTTTGGTAAAATAACTAAAATAATCTCTAGCCCAGAGAGGAAAGGCATCCCTACTTCTGGCAGAATCTCAGACAGTGAACAAACCTCAAATCCAGTGCACTTTCTTCTATAGTTCCTTTTTAAGGCCGCAAAAAGAGCTCTAATCATTTTTCTTTTTGTGAAGATAATACTAGTAATAGTTTAATGGAGTAGTAGTAGTTAGTGTCAGAAGTAGACGTTAGCATTTATAAAGATGTTTAACTTGCTTAATCATTAGGGAAATAAAACCATAATGAAATACAGTTTCACAACTACTAAATGTCTATTTTTTAAAAAGCAAAAAAGTAACAAATATTGTAGAGGATAGAGAGAGATTTGGAGCTCTTTCACATTGTTCATGGGAATGTAAAATGGCACAGCAGCTATAGAAAACAGTTTGGTGGTTTCTCAAAAGGTTCACCAGAGTTATTATATGACCCAGCAGTCTTATTCCTAGATTTATATCCAAAGAATTGAAAGCAGGGATTCCAGTAGATATTTGTATGTGAATGTTCACAGTGGTATTATTTACGATAGCCAAAAGGTGGAAACAAACCAAGTGTCCATCAGTAGATGAACAGATAAATGTGGCATATACATATAATAGAATGTTATTTAACCATAAAAAGGAATGATCTTTAGATACATACCACAAGTTGGATGAATCTTGAAAACAGTATGCTAAGTGAAATAAGCCAGTTACAAAGGACAACTACTATTTGATTTTATGTATATGAAATATCTAGGATAGTCCAATTCATAGAGACAAAATAGATTAGAGGTTACCAGTTTTAAATCAGAACTATTTTGAAAGACATAGATCTGGTTTTAAATATTGGGTATCAGAATTAATTTCTATTTAAAAGAAACTTCTATATAAATAGCATTATAAATCTGAGAAAATATATTATTTGCCCTTTGTAAATGAAAGAGAAATCCATGAGAATAGGAATATATTTTCTTTTGTTGTGTTTCCCCATAAGAAAACTCCATTCAAAATCTAAGTGCTTAGTTTATTATTACTGGCTGATGCTTTTGAGTGTTTTTTTCACTAGTACATTGGAATAAAATTAAATATATGAACTCTGTGTGCTTTAACATTAGCATTCACATAATATTGACTGTTTCCCTAGATTCATCTTTTGAATCTGTAGTTAAATACAATATTTTGGGCAAATGAATTCCACCAGCTGTCCTCCTTGTTCAGAGATTATAGATCTCAGAGTATAATCATCATCCATTTATCTTTCCTTGTAGCATCAGAGGCTCCTTGAAATGCTAGATACAGAGAAGGATCTGTTAAAAGAAAAAATAAAGGAAGCTTTGGTTCAGCAATCTCAAGAACAGAAGGTAATGCTTTAACTTTGCTCAGAGTGGGAAAAGAATGTGCTCTGTTACTGCAAATAATACATTTAGTATCTGTTTTATCATTTATAGGAGATATTGGAAAAATGTTTGGAGGAAGAAAGACAAAGAAATAAAGACTCATTAGTATCTGCTGCAAAGGTATTTCCACCTGAGAAGTTTATTATATAGTCTAATTCCAATAAACTGTATTTGTTCTGTTTGTTGTTATGTTTACCTCCACATCAAAGCCTAGATTTGAAATTTTTATTATATGAAAATTGTATTTATCACTTATTTGCCTAATATAAACACATCCGTAATAATGTGGGGTTTTTTTGTAAGTGGAATTAAAAAACAGTTAATTAATGGTACAACTAATCTACTTTCATAAAATATTTTATTCCAGAAAAACAAAAATGATTGTTTTTCTTTCTTATTTTTCTTTTCATGCTAGGATACTACACATATTCTTATTAAATTCACATTATACAATATTATGATGATGCTGAAATGCTTTCCATTTAGATTAGTAATTAATTGTTAAAAGAATTTAAAAAATCAGTGGACACTGATTTCCACTTGGTATTTAGTGGGTATCATACAAGTAATACATGTGAGTGTGTATTTATATGTGTATATATGTATTTAATTATTTAGCAAGATGTGTGATTTTTAAAGCCAATTTTGAAATAGCTCATCTCTAATGATTCATAGATATTAAATATATATACCTTCAAATACATATATAATACTGACTTTTGAGATTTGCATTTAAATTTACTAAACAAATGTCTCTTATATGTAAACTAGAGGCCCGGTGCATGAAATTTGTGCACTCGGGGGGTGGGGAGGTGTCCCTCAGTCCAGTCTGCGCCCTCTCACAGTCTGGGAGCCCTTGGGGGATGTCTAACTGCCGATTCCCCATGGGGAGCGGGCCTCAGCCGGCAGTTGGACATCCTTAGCACTGCCATGAAGATGGGAGAAGCTCCCACCACTGCTGCTGTGCTCGCCAGCTGTGAGCCCGGCTACTGGCTGGGCAGCACTCCCCCTTTGGGAGCACACTGACAACCAGGGGGAAGCTCCCACATTGAGTGGTATTGGCCCAATACCGGCTCTCTGACATCCCCCAAGGGGTCCCAGATTGCGAGAGAGCTCAGGCTAAGCCAAGGGACCCCACTGGTGCATGATCGGAGCTGGGGAGGGAAACAGGAGTTTGGCAAGGCAAGGAGGGACCTTGGAAGGGCTCCAGGGCATGTCTGGCCTTTCTAGCTCAGTCCCGAATGGCTGGACCCCAGCAGCAAGCTAACCTACCAATCGAAGCATTTATCCCCGGTGGTCCATGCATGTCATAGCGATTAGTCCGCCAGTGGACTGTCTGCGCCTTGGTGGTCAGTGCACGTCATAGCAAGCAGTTGAGCGGCCTTAGCATATCATTAGCATATTATGCGTTAAGGTTGAATAGACGACCGGACACTTAGCATATTAGGCTTTTATTATATAGGATAACTATGCCAAGATGGAAGTTCAAGGATGACTATGATTTTCTCTTTTTCTTAAAGAACTTACATCAGGACAGAAAAAATATTATTCATTTACCAATAAGACAAGGAGTAATGCATTAAATTATTATGAGTGTATAAACAGTATTTCCATGTCATAGGAGTTTTTAACAAATAAATCACTTTGAAATGAGTTGAAGGAAGGCTTGCATTTGGAATTTTAAGTTTGAATTTTATTCCATAGGTAAAAGTAGACACATGGATATTTTTTAATATTGGTGTGACATAATGGTAATTGACATTAACTTTTGGGAAATTGGAGACAACGAAGGCTAGAAGCAGAGAAATAATTGAGTGCATCAGAAGTCTGTGTAGATATAGTGAATGGCAGAAATAGAGTAGTAGTAGTAGCTTAGAAAGGAAAATTCTAGAAGTAGAAGGTGGAATCAACTTACATGTTTTGTCTGGATGATATAAGAGGTGAGCAAGCTGTAAACTCTCTGAATATTGATTCAACAGCAACATGGAAAATAATGCTATTTCTTTGGTATGGAATTTAAAGTGCCTGTGATATATTCAGATGACAAAAGTCAAGTAGATGACTAAATCTACCTGACATTTACAACTCAGGAGAAAGGAGTGACCTAAAGATACTAATAATGGTTTTGTTTTTCAGTAGATAGATGGTAATGTTAGCCATGGAAATTACTGTCATAAATAATCACTTCTCTGGAGAGTGTAACATAAAGGTAGACTAAGGTCTGAACCCTGAAAGAACAACAAAATTTAAAATCCAGAGAAAGGAAGAAGTTACAAAAAACTAAAAAGACTAAGCCAGATTAATAGGGGAAATATAAACTTCATGCTGTCGTGCAAACCAAGAAAAGAGAGAGCTTCAAGAAAATAGAAATAAGCAACTGTGTAAAATGTTGCTTTGAAGTCAACAAAAATAAGGATTAAAACAAAAAATATCATTTGGATTAAACAACATGGAAGATGCTGGTGAGCATAGTAAGTGTTGTTTAAGAGAAGAATAGTGGAGTAAAATAGAAGTTCAGAAAATGGTAACCGTCAACTTCTATAACTTTTGTCAAAATGGTCATGAACTGGAAGCAAGAGGGACTAGGGTAGGAAGTCCCTGGACTTTACTGCATAAAAATAGGATGGTTTTCTTGAGGAAAATTCTTGTGTAGTTGTTTGTGTTGTAGCTGAAGTGTAGGCATTGTTGGAGGGTGGACTGCATTTTACTGGGTAACTAGTGTTACAGTTACATTGCT
The DNA here is from genome assembly GCF_000327345.1 of Myotis davidii. Classification (NCBI taxonomy): domain Eukaryota; kingdom Metazoa; phylum Chordata; class Mammalia; order Chiroptera; family Vespertilionidae; genus Myotis; species Myotis davidii. Next base: position 506,987 of record NW_006286980.1, on the reverse strand, counting down.
TTTTGGCGGACATTTACTCTGAAAAGGTGGAGTGAGCCCAGCACATTAAGAAAAAAAACTAAGAGTTTTTATTGCTAATGATAAATTTCAAGCTTAGGAGCAAATATTAGAATTTTGGAAAATTTCTATCTGCTTTCTAATACCTAAAACTTTTCTGATGAAATTGACAGTGGGATTAACAAATGTGACATTTTTAGGTATGATTTAATGAAATTTGTCAACATCTGGAGGAGATGCATAACTCATTCATTCAATGTTTCCCAAGTAAAAAGTATCTTTAAAACCATGCATAGATAACGGATTCATTCAAAGTTCTAGAAAGGATTGTAATGTAAGAGTACAAAAATTTGACATGATTTGATTTTCTTTGCTGCAACTAACTTTTAAGAACTACTACTTAATTGTGGAATCATCAAGAATATCTACAGTGATCTGACCTGGCTACTAAATATTTCTCGCTTCTCTACTACCTATGTGTATGAGATTGGGTTTCTTCTTTTTAATATACTTCAACCAAATAATATCATTATAGATCCATACAGAAAAAGATATTAGAATCTAGATACCTTCTATTAAGTCAGGTATTAAGGAGATTTATATACATTCCTTTCACTTTTTAATTTTAGAAAATATAGTTATTTTTTATAAAATATAGTAATTGTTAGTAGGCAATGCATTTAATGTAATTAGTTTTAAATTAATCAATACATATTTTAATTTTGTCTTGGTTTAAATTTCTAATGTGGTAAATCTTAATATGTATAACCAACAAATACAAAAGTTCTTTGAAGTCTTTAATAAATTTTAAGAATATAAAAAGATCCTAAGACTAAATAGTTTAACCACTGCCCTTTAAGCTAAGGGTTGGTTTCTTTGGCATTTAGAAATGCCAAGGAAATAAGTTTATTTGTACAAAAACAAATAATTGATTTTATTTTTCAGAAATTATTAAATATGCATAAAAACAACAGTGTCAGAACTAAACCATGTGGAATCAAAATGAAGTTGAGTGTTTTTTAGGTTAATCCAAGTTTGTCTTATTCAAAGAATTATTGTGCAGTCATCCTTTCAATTCTTTTTGTTTTGGTCATTGTTTGTTTTGAAGCTCGAGAAAGAAGCAATGAAGGATGTAGTTTTAAAAGCCATAGAAGAAGAAAGAAAAACTTTGGAAAAAGTCCATGCTGAGGAAAGGGAATTATGGAAGACTGAGCATGCAAAAGATCAAGAAGAAGTATCTCAGGCAATTCAAAAAGCTATACAAGAACAAAGAAAAATTAGTCAGGTTAGTAAAATTAATTCTTTGTGAATATTTTTTCTTATTTTTCTCAAAATGTAGTATTCTTTGTATTATTTTATCTTACTTGAAATCAACTTAGTGGACATATCAGTATTAATAATAATTTTGCCTTTGGTAAACAAGTAATTCTTAATATGACTATATTTTTTATCTTCTTATACTTTTAACCTTGCCTTTTTATTCTACTTTAAAAAAAAACCACAATCCAAATTTATGTTTAGTCATTGCAAATACATTAAAAATGTCATTTTAGCCCTAGCTTGTTTGGTTCAGTGTATAGAGTGTTGGCCTGTGGACTGAAGGGTCCCAGGATTGGTTACAGTCGAGGGCACATACTCAGGTTGTGGGCTCAATCCCCAGTGTGGGGCATGCAGGAAGCTGGCAATCAATGACTCTCATCATTGATGTTTCTATCTCTCTCTCTCCCTCTCCCTTCCTCTCTGAAATCAATAAAAATATAGTTAAAAAAATTTAAAGTTATAATAAATAGGTAGGTGAGAAGTTAGATAGATTGATTATCATAAAGAGTATGCTTATTATAGAACAAATCACAATATGTATATTCTTAGATTTTGTCTATATATGCTTTTTTTCTAGAGGAACACCTTCGATAGGAAGAAAATTCATATCAACTCCCAAGTATGGGAACCACTGCATTAACATTTTAATATTGACTTTTTAGGGAATCACTAATTTATGGACATTTATAGACATCCTTCATCCATTGATTGCATTCATTCCCTAGAAAAGCAAATTTAAAAAAGGAATGAAGTATTACAAATTGCTTTGTAAAAATCCCATTAATTAAATAATGCCAATTAACTAAATTGCAGGACCAGAGATAAAATCTGTAAATACGCTTTACCCAGGGACTACTAGTGATGGGATTCTGAAATCCGGCCTCTTGAACTTGTTCATACCCTTGAGGATTTTAACTGTCAGTCTCATTGTTCACATCCTTGTTACTCCTTTCAGGAAAATACCTGGAATATTAGACATTACAAAAATTGACAGAATGTTATCATCACTTATATCAATAAAGAAAGTAATAACAGCTTTTCATGTTCAAGTTTCATTTACTTGGCTTTATTCTAAACAAATATTTCAGGCTGTTTGCTACAAAGCTATTTTTATGGAATTTGTTCTTCAGTTTTGGCTATAGAAAAATACTAAAAAAATTGTAGCTGTAGTGCTGGTGCTGGTGGTGGTAGGGTTGACAATAATTGTAACAATGTTGGCTCTCATTAATTTATTTCTAAGTACCAGGCACTTTCTAATTGTTTTACATGTTTGATCTCATTTAATCCTCAAACCACCTTATGAGGCAGAAACTATTTTTACCAGATCGGAAATTAAAGCGTAGGAAGATTATGTAACTTGCTCGAGGCTATAATAACTTTGGAAAAGGCAACAGTTTGGATCCAAAATCAGGCAACCTTACTCCAGAGGCCTTGCAGCTTGCCACTACGCTATTCTCCCTCCCAGTGTTCTCATCTTAGAATAAAGTATGAATTCAGCTTATTGATCCTTTAATGTATAATTTCAATAGCAAAAACTTGAATGGGTTATTTTAATTTCTTTATTCACTGAGTAATATTTATTAAGCATCTACCATGAGTTGGCACTGTTGACAACTGTTGGAAGATTTTGGTGTATAGCATCTAACAAGATCGACAAGGTCCGTAGGCACTCCTGGAGCTTATAGTCAAGTAAAAAAACCACTAATAAATAAGGTAATACCGTATAGTGATATAGGTTATGAAGAAAAAAATCAGGATTATGTGTTTATCTGAGAATGGGTGATAGGGGACTTGTTTAGATAAGGAAGTTAAGAAAGAAGCCTGACTCAAAAAAATTTGCATGCTACATGATTCTGTTTATATGAAATTCTGGAGAAGACAAAACTAATTTGAGGGGAAAGAAATCAGTTGTTGCCTGGGAAGGGTTGGGGAAACTTTGAAGGTGATGGAAACTTTTTAATTATAATTGTTTTGGTGATTTTTGACAAAACTTATCAAAGTATCTATTTCATAGTGATGAATTTTATTACATGCAAATAATATTTTCATAAAGCTGTTTTTAAAAAACATGTTTTTAAAATGCCTACCAGAATAAATTATTGGATAGGTAGAGATTTCAAAAGGTGACTTCATTTACTATGGTGAAGAAGGGTCGAGTTTCTTGGGCACAAAAAAATCCAATTTGTTCATATTAAATTAGAGGTCCCTATTAATCCTAGAATGAGGAAATGTTGAGTAGGCAGTTAAAAATATGGTTCTGGAGTTCAGGTGATTTGTTAGGGCTGGAGATTAAAATTTGGGATTGAGAAAATGGTATGTAAAGACAAATAAAAAGAAAAATAATTTCTGGAGAGACCTTTATATGAAATTTTTTTATGGAATGTGGCCATCTTCTATCTAGAAAAATATGGCCATTTCAGATTAACTGTATAATAGTGGAAATAGTCTCTCACACTAACCGATGCAGTATTTCAGATGAAACTGTGAAAGTATTAATGTTATTGGTGCTTTCTGTATCACACTATTGTCCAAGATTGAGAGGCCAGGGCTTCATGCGCCTTTTCTAGGAGGCTCAGTGTCACCAGCGTAAACAGTAGCTTCTGCCACCGTCTGCCCCCCTCCTGTCTAGTTACAGAGGCCAATATTCATCATGACTTCTAGTTCTTGGGCAGCTAGCTGGGAGCCATACAGCCTGAAGAGCTACTACTGTCCAGGAAATGACAAACTGCTGCAGACTAAATGAAGGGGCTGATTTAGAAAAGCCTGGAAGCTCTTGTTTTTGAACTCTAACATTTAAGTCACTTCACAGCACTCAGATGTTTCTTTAATAAAAAGAATTCTGGAAGTAAACCTTGTAATTAGTAGCAACTTGCATCTCAAGCCACCAAGTCACACTAGAAATTAGGAAAGGATAGAATATGGCAAAGCAAAAAGCAATTAGTGTAAACTGAAGCAAGTAAAATTACTCCTGAGAAAGTAAGGAAAATTAAACAGCCTCTCTATCTTGATAGCGTCCTTAACTGATGAGATAAACATTAAACTATGACAGAAAATGCAATACTTAAGAATGTGTCACATATAGCTTCGGATTTATTTGAAAGAGGATTTTGTCTAGCTTTGGTCATAAAGTAAGACTAAGTCATAGTGTTGATTATAGATTTTTATGTTTTTTTCTGAGATATCAAGTAGAACGTTTGATTCTGACTTACATGATTATCATATTAGATTCATTCTATGTGCCTTGAAAATCTTTGTTAAAGAAAGGAACGTACACTTGTTATTGACACCAACATGGACAAAAAGAAGAGAGTAATTAATTTTGCTGTTCTAGAAAAGTCCTGTAAAAGGATGCCAGTGCATACAAGACAAACTATTTCTGACGTTGAATGCTCTTCATAATAGTTTATAACCACAGCCGCTGTAATTTTGGGTTATGTTTTCCCCCAAAGCCACAGACATTACAATCAGTGGTTATATTTTCTTTAAGAAATTTAGTATTGCTACCTGGCCCTTCTTTTTATAAAGGAAATAGCATTTCTATTTTAGCTTAGCAGGCCAGATAGTTTCACAACACTGAAATAATTTTTCTGTATTGACTTATTTAGTTTTGATTCACTGGTTTGTTTTAAATTAGTATTTATGAAATTTTTATAGTAACCTAGTTAATTATAGGAAAAATCATAATTACATTTTAATTACCAAAAGTATTCTATCTAGGGACAAGAGAGCAAATAGTACATCAACTTACCTTTTCATCTCTTGAGACTTTGTCCTTCTGTTAAATTTCTCATTTCATTAGATGAGACATGGTCTGCCATGTTATCCAGTCCAGAGAACTAGAATTTCTCCTAGACTCTCTCTCTCTCTCATCCCCATTCTCATACCTTTTTAATCATTAAAACCTTCCCATTTTACTTGATAAATAATCCTTAAACATATACACTTCCTTCCTACCAGCTATCATGTTCTTAATTATGGTTCTTATTGCTTACCTTGGCTTCCTACATTGACTTCTTTGCTTCCAATTTTGTTCTCTTTCAATTTAGAATTAAAAAAAAATGAATGTCGTTTTCCTACTTTAAACTCTCCAGTGCTGCCTTGTAGCCAATAGGATAACATTTAAGCTACGTAGCATGACCTGTACATCTTTCAGAGGATGAGATATAAATCTTTCAGTGGCCTGGTCCCACCACTCCAACTCATCTTCTGCCACCCTGTTTCACATTTCATGCTTTTAGTACCACACTGTGGGCACAATACCATGCTGTTTCAGGTTGTTGGGCTTTTAGTCATACTGTTCCTTCAGCCTAGGATGACATGTCTTTCCTAACTTGAAAAACCCACTCTTATTTAATAATTTAGCAATTTTTAATCCAGAAAATTTATATTCCGCTTCTCAGATTAAAGTTCGTGTTCTTTTTTTCTTTGGTATTCAGTATATATCATATCACTGCCCAGCCATATTATATTTAAAGGATCTGCTTTGTGTCTCTTCCACTAGATTATCGGCACCTTAAAAGTAGGAACTGAGTCTTGAACAAACCACAATAGATTATAAAATGGTGTGAGATCAGCACTGTTTTATTGAGACAGATTAATCTTCTAAAAATAGACTTGATTTGTAACAATACAGTTTGACTCTTGTAGAGTTTTGGTTGCTTTGAAATGGAACATTTCAACAAAAGTTGGGTGTGCAAAATAGTGTTCTGTGTTATGATCCCTTTATAAAAAAGTATTTTTTATTGGGTGCCAAACTGACAAGAATTTTATTGTTTCTTAATGAAATACATAGAAAGTAATCCGCCAGCTTCAGACGCATCTTTACTTTGAACATCTGGTATGGGTGACTCTGAGGTCCGAGTGGCTACGTGAGTCCCGGCGGTCCTTCCAGGTCACAGTGAAGTGGTGCCCTGCCTGGCACTGGTCCCGTGGAGAGCAGGTCGCCTCCGCGCACCATGTTTCCAGAGAGACTTTTCCACATCAGGACGGGGCTATTTTAGACATTTAATGGTGCCTCCCCAGCATCGATTCCTCTTCCCAAAGTGATACTTTTTACTTCTTAGCCATGTGGTTTGGATGAAAAGGGACAGATTAGAAAACGTAGGTGAAAAATGTTAACTCAGTGCTATATGAAGCTATCAAATCACAAGTTTTCTAGCAAAAAGTATACCATTTCTATACAGGATTGTGAAAAATGGATCAGGTGGGAGACTGAAGAATGTATGTGTAGAGGATATAATTTCTGCTGTCATTTTTTCACTTTATCCCTGTTCCTGCCATTATTGGTACATGGCAACATCACCCTCCACTGATAATACCCTCAGTTACTAACATTCTAAAATTCTACCATTGTTATAATTTAATTGCTGAACATTCTCTTTCAGGAATAATTACTATAAAATCACTTTAAAATACATTTAAAATATTGCCACTTTTAAAACATATAACATTAGTTAAATAGCTTGACTGCTGTAAACCTCAGAGTATGCCTGCCTCTCAAAATGATTCTGAAAATTAACTAAGAATACACATAACTATTGTGTTAGCTTTAAACATCAAACATTATTGCTTATGCATATATTTTTAATGCTCTTTATATTTTGCTTAAATGTACTATGTCTTTCACAGAGATCTCTGTTAGTTCACAGAATCTTTAGTTGTAAGTATCATTAACAAGCTTATAATCTGGCATAACTTGATTTAACTTACTTAGTATAATTCCTGGAACATAGGATATGTTGTTGCTGAGATGCCCACTCCACTGCTGTTGTTGATCCCATTATTATTACTACCTTTTTAATCACTTTGTAATTTTAACACCCAGTATAGTGTCATGCACACTAAACCATGAGTGAATGGATGATCACTGTGATTACCTAAGGCTGTGGTTTCCAACCTGCGTCAAGGTGCCCTGTGATGCTGCAGTGAACTCTCAGAGGTGCTGTAGGTATTTTAGTATTAGAGGGCAATGCAGGAATACTTGAGATCTCATGGAAACCAGGTAAACTACTATCTTGTCCATACTAATTTGTCTTATTTTGCTTTTCTTATATCATAGTGAATCAGGGTTTGGTCTAGGGATTGTTGTGATAAAGAGCAAATACCATGCAAATGTCACTGTGGAATAGGAAATAAGATTGTTATTGTTCAGTTTTATGCCAAGATTTAAGAAGTTGTGCAATGCCATATGTAGGTAAATTCATGAATAAGTAACTGTGGTTGAGGATTAAATAAAAGTCTTTTTCTTTCAATTTTTGTGTATCATAAATAGCTGCTACATTATGATCCAATTAATTAATAAATGGGAAAATTAGGTATTTGTTTTGGCTTATAGGCCATCATAAAACATTACTCAGGCAGCAATGGAGCCATGAACTGAGAAAGTTTGGGAAGTTTTAACCTAGTGTGTACCCACTTTATCAGGTTTTCTGGGTGACACAAGAAACATAAGATATAGTTCTTACCCTTAAATAGATTTCCCTTGAATTGGGGAAACAAATCACTCATTCACTGAAGATAAATTATATATGTACACTCAATAGCAGTTACTATGGTAGAGTCCTAGTCATAAGGAATATGAGCTGTGATAAATATAATCCCTGACTTCAAAGGGATCTCAACCTGGTAAGATGGACAGTTAAAGAGGTTGTTAAATCTGAGTTATGGAATGCTTTTAGAGATAGAATGTAAGGTGCTCTGTGAGCAGATACAAACAATAGTAGATCCACCCACACACACTGTGAGGAGATGTGGAAGGTCAGGAACATTTCAGGGAAGGCTTTTAGGGTTGGTGATGCTCAAACTCCATTGTGCAGGAGAAGGAGAAGGCTTGGTTATCAGAAGTAAAGGATGAGGGAAATCATTCCAAGTGGAGAGAGCATGGCATGTTCAGGGAACTGCATATTGAATACTTACTATTTGCATGACAAAATGGTAGCTTCCCCAGAGATTAGAAACATGAATGAGACTTTGCTGCTGTCTTCAGGATCTTATAATAGACTAGGAAATATGTCAGATCCGTAAATTGTCCTAGTGTGAGGCAGAATGAGATATGACAAAGCACATCTGGTTGAAGCATTGAAAACACAAAGGAGGAATGCACAGTGGGTGGTGGATATCAATTTTACAGAAATTGAAAATGTCTCTTAGGAAAGTAATATAGAACAAAGATGGAATTTATGTGCTTGAACAGACTATGAGAACCTTGAAGTTATATAGTCAAACTCAGGTTTATTGCTAGCAGAAATAGAATGCCACTGCATACTTCACTGGCATCAGTGACAAGGGCTCAATATCTTTTATGGAAGATTACCTTGGCAGCCTTAAATGCGACGAGTCTGAAGTTAAAAATACTCCTTGGAACTTGCTAGAATACTTGGCATGCAAAAAATGGGCAGCTTAGCCTAAGTGATGGAAGTTAAAATGGCGAAGAAAAGAGAAACATTTTGGAGGAGAAAAGTCTGAACGTAGTGACTGGAAACAGGATATGAAATCAAACGTGTCTGAGGCATGAAATTTTAGTGACTGACAGAATTTATACAGCCTTATATCTGGGACAAACAACAAATAATTGATCATTTTCAGTGTGATCCTGTTCTAAGTAATAGTGAGTAAACAAAAATAAACACATTTTATCAAACTGTCAAGTAACAAATATTCATTCTATTTACACTATATTTATGGAAAGCAGAATATTTAAGTACTTTCGGACTTCCTTTGGTTTATCAGCTTTATAATTGTATACATTACTTCACAGAGATGTGATTGGAGGTCATTATATTCCATAGATACATTCATATCTTTGTTTTACAAGTTTCAATGCAAGTTGTTTTATCATACTACTACATATTTTTACTGAATTCTTTGTGTAATGATATCATTGTGCCTATCCACAATAATGTATCATATGAGAGGAGAGTAAAATATGTTGAATGATAAGAGGAACAAATGTATCATTATATAGAAAATAAAAATTGTATTTGTAGAACTTCTGTAAAGGGGAAAATATCTTTAATTTATAAGTATATCTTTGTAAGTAAGGAAGAAGACAGAGGCTGTGAAAACATAACCAGCTAAATTTTTAAGAAGACCAAAGTTAATTTCTAGAAATGAAAGATATAATATTGGAATTTAAAACTTAATAAACAGAACTTATTATTCTAGCCATCAGGACATAACTTATGTAAGACTAATCCTTTCACACACACACACACACACACACACACACACACACACACACACAAACCTATAAAAGCTGTACCATGTATATAAAACAGCTTTATGAAAGCATTATAGAGCAACAAGTGCAGATAGAATTGGAGGAACTTCGATACTGGAAAAATAGAAATGTTCAAGGTGAACTTTACAATCAGGCTTTAAAAAGCATCTTCTATTTGGCCCCGTGTAGGATTAAAGTTTAAGTAGAAAACATCAGTTTTATAGAGTTGATGAGGCAGAAGTTTAGGCCTACCAAGAAGCAGACTTTCAGAACAAATTCTAGAACTACGCAAGTCACTGTTCAGATACACGCCCACCCCACAAGGTAGAGGCCAAATCTAAAGTAGCAGATGCAGAGGGAAGGCTCTTAAAATCCATCAACAGCAACAACAACAAAAAAACATTTGGGAAGCGAAAGAACTGACCAGACACTTTGGGGGAAATAAAGTTGGAAACTAAGGTGGAAGGGCTTTAGTAAATCAAGGGCTTTCATTTGAGAACCCCAAAGGGCTTTACTCTTCATAAAAAAACCTAAAGTATGAGCAACATACAAAAGAATATGTAAAAATGGCCAATAAGCATGTGAAAAGGGGCTCATATCATTATTCTTCCAGGAAGTGTGAATTAAAGCCAAAGTTAGATACCAGTATAGCTCTTCGCTGGATATGAGTTTGATTCAAGAGATGGACAATACTTAATGTGGGTGATGATGATGTGGAGCAACTGGACCTCTCCTACATTCTTGAAGGAAGTGTAAATTTGCCTACCCATTTTTTTTAAGTGTATGGCAGTATCTACTAATTGGCTCAACACAAGTATATTCTGATACCCCTATTTCGACAATTATGTATACAGGTATACATTGCAGATGTCGCAAATTCAGTTTCAGACTATGACAACAAAACAAGTATTGCAATAAAGTGAGACACATTTTTTGGCTTTCTAGTGCACATAAAAGTTATATTTATGCTATATTATAGTCTATTAAGTATATAATAGCACTATGTCTAAAAACAATGTACATACCTTAATTAAAAAATACTTTACTGCTAAAAAATATTAACCATCAGCTAAGCCTTCAGTGAACATTAATTGTTTTTGCTGGAGGAGGGTCTTGCCTCAATGTTCATGAAAATGCAGTATCTATAAAGTGCAATAAAGTGAAGCCCAATAAAAACAGGTATACTTGTACAGTCAACAGAAGTGAATGCTTACATCTACTAAATGATGTATAATGGAATGATAAAACGTGCTTTATTCATCATAATCCCAAATGGAAACATTCCAAATACTATTAATAGTGGAATGGATGAATAAGTTACGGTATATTCATACAAGGAACACTATACCAAAATAAAAATACAAAGTAATGATACACTGTACAATATGGATAAATCTCAAAAACACTGTGATTCAATGTTTATGACCTTTAAGAACAGACAAAATAATCCATGGTGATACAGATCACAGTAGTAGTTATTTGTGATGGGGAGAAGCATTAGGAAAGTTCCTGAGGCGTATAAATGGGCTTTTTCCTCATCTGTATAGTGTATATAATCCATTGAGTCATACACTTAAGGTTTGTGCATTTCACTATGCACAAAAAATTTTTAAAGCTAAACAAAAAGAAAAAATAATTACATCATTAATAAAATAGTTATTTAAAACGTGTAGCTCAGAAAATGAAGGCCAAATAGGCAGCAGTGTCATGCACCTCCTCCTAAGGCTAGGCCAGAAAAACAATTAAATTGGACAACATCCACCCTGAATTAACAAATTAGACCAGCCGTGGGCAAACTACGGCCCGTCGGATCCGGCCCGTTCGGCTGTTCTATCCGGCCCCCGGAGCCGAAAGAGTGGAGGGGTCTCTTGCTCTCCCCTCCACTCCTTCACCAGCAGCAGTGTTAACATGGCAACGTCAGGAAACACAGCCCTAGCTCCTTCTTCTGAGTCCAGTTTAAGAACCCATTGTGGCCCTCGAGTCAAAAAGTTTGCCCACCCCTGAATTAGACACTACTGAGGAGACAATTTCCAATAAGGAAGGGTAGAGAACTCCTAGAGAATGCCGTTTGCCAGCCATAACCCACGTGGAACCACCATCATGCCCCAGCAGTGACGGGCGCAGTACCTCCTGCCAGGCTCCCAGATGTCTGCAGGGAGCATGCACCACCAGAGTGAGCTGCACCAGGCCTCTGCCACCAGCCCACTGGAACCCAGCGTCCTAGGATTCGGCTCCAATACCCCACAGTGAGTGCAAGCCAGGGGAAACCCTGTGCCCCACCTCCACCCTGGACCCCAGATTGTGCTGCTACCCTGACTCACTAGATCAGATGGACTTAATCAATATCCCCAGAACATTTCACCCCAAAGCTACAGAATGTACATTCTTCTCAAGTGCATATGGGACATTTTCAAAGATAGACTACATGTTTGGAAACAGGCAAAGTCTCTTCAAATTCATTAAGATTAAAATTCGATCAAGCCTCTGCTCAGATCACAATGGCATAATATTAGAAATAAACTACAATAAAAACAATCAAATTCAAACACATGTATGCTAAGTAGCATGTTATTATTAAACAATGATTGGGTTTCTAAAGAGACCAAAGAAGAAAAAAAAAAATCCTGGGAACAAATGATAATGAAAACAAAACAATGCAAAACCTATGGGACACAGTGAAACCAGTCCTGAGAGGGAAGTTCATAGCATTACAGGACTACCTCCAAAAACAAGAAAAACTGGTAATAAATTATCTAACTCTACAACATAAATAATTAGAAAAACAGCAACAAGAAAAGCCCAGAATGAGCAGGAAGGAAGGAAGGAAATAATAAAGATCAGAGGGGAAATAAATGACATAGATACCAAAAAAAAAAAAAAATACAAAAGATCAATCAAACCAAGAGCTGGTTCTTTGACAGGCTAAACAAGATTGATGAACCTCTAGCCAGGCTCACCAAAAAACCAAAAGAGAGGAACAAAATTAACAAAATCAGAAATGAAAGAGGCAAAATAACAACAGACCTCACAGAAATACAAAGGATCAAACAAACAAAAAACTACGAACAACTCTATTTCAACAAACTGGTCAACCTAGAAGAAATAGACATATTTCTAGAAAAATACAACCTTCCAAAAATCAATCAGGAAGAATAAAAACAATCTGAATAGGTCAGTAACTACAGAGGAAAATGAATCAGTAATCAAAAAACTTTAAGCAAACAAAAGCACTAGGCCAGACGGCTTCACAGGGGAGTTCTACCAAACATTCAAAGAGGAATTAAAACTTATCCTCCTCAGACTATTCCAAAAAATTCAAGAGAAGGGAACACTTCCAAGCTCATTCTATGAAGCCAGCATTACCCTAATCCCAAAACCAGATGAAGATGCTACAAAGAAGTAGAATTACAGGCCAATATCTCTGATGAACATAGATGCTAAAACCCTTAACAAAATCCTAGCAAATCAGATCCAGTATTACATTAGAAAGATAATACACCATGACCAAGTGGGATTTATTCCAGGGATGCAAAGATGGTACGATATTCTCAAATCAATAAACGTAATACATCACATAAATTGAGAGACAAAAATCACAATCATATAAATGGATGCAGAAAACCATTTGACAAAATATAACACCCTTCATAAAAACTCTCAGCAAAGTGGGAATAGACGGATCATACCTCAACATAATAAAAGCTTTAAATGACAAACCTACAGCCAACCTCATATTCAATAGGCACAACTAAAACCATTTTTCCTACAAACAGGAACAAGACAGGGATGCCCACTCTCACTACTCCTGTTCAACATAGTACTGGAAGTGCTAGCCATAGCCATCAGATTAGAAGAAATAAAAGACATTCAAGTTGGAAAAGAATTAAAACTGTCCTTATTCGCAGATGACATGATATTGTACATAGAAAATCCTAAAGACTCCATAAAAAAACCACAAGATTTAATAAATAAATTTTGCAATGTATCAAGATACAAAATTAACACCCAAAAATCTATGACTTTTTTGTGCACCAATAATGAACTCACAGAAAGAGAAACAAAATAATCCCATTTAACAATGCACCAAAAAAATTAAGACACCTAGGAATAAACTTAACTAAGGAGGTAAAAGACCTGTAGTCCAAAAACCACAGGACATTGAACAAAGAGATAGAGGAAGGCATAAACGAATGGAAGGTTATACTGTGTTCATGGATTGGTAAAATTAACATCATTAAAATGTCCATACTACCCAAAGCAATCTATAGATTTAATGTAATCCCCATTAAAATACCAATGGCATATTTCACAGACCTAGAACAAACTCTCCAAAAATTCATATGGAATAAAAAAAATACCCCCCAATAGCAGCAGCAATCCTGAGAAAGAACAAACGTGGAGGGATCACAATACCAGATAGCAAGATGTATTACAAAGCCACTGTTCTTAAAACTGCCTGGTACTGGCACAAGAATAGGCATATAGATCAATGGAATAGAATAGAGAGCCCAGAAATCGGCCCAAACCAATATGCTCAATTAATATTTGACAAAGGAGGCAAGAACATACAATGGAGCCTAGATAGTCTCTTCAATAAATGGTGTTGGGAAAATTGGACAGATATATGCAAGAAAATGAAACTAGACCACCAACTTACACCATACACAAAAATAAACTCAAA
>NW_006286980.1:488472-489918 GCF_000327345.1 Myotis davidii | reverse complement strand
TAGAGCATGGATGGACACGGAGAGCATTATGCTAAGTGAAATAAGCCAGTCAGAGAAAGAAAAATATCACATGATCTCACTTATTTGTGGAATATAATGAACAACATAAACTGATGAACAAAATTAGGTCCAGACATAGTAGCATAATGAACAACATAAACTGATGAACAAAATTAGGTCCAGAGACATAGTAGCATCTAACAGACCATCAAACCTCAGAAGGAAGGCAGGGAAGGACTTGTATGCATGCATATAAGCATAACCAATGGACACAGACACAAGGGTGGTGAGGACATTGCTGGGGAATGGAGGTGGCCTGGGTGAGGTCAATGGGGGGAAAAGGAGACATATGTAATACTATACGTAATACTTTAATCAATAAAGAATTTAAAAAATCTTGTGAGAAGCATCTAAAGGGGTACTTCAGAGAAAATCATAGCCTTAAGTACCTATATTAGAAAATAGAAAAGCCTGGAAAATAATGGGCTAACACTTCCAATTTATTGAGGAAATTAGAAAAGAAGGCATAGAATAATCCACAGGAAATACAAAGAAATAATGGGTATGAAAGATATTCATGACATAGATTGGAAAGTTTCAAAATATTTTACTTTGTTTTCTAAAACACACAAAATTCACAAATCTTTGACAAGATTGGTGAAGAAAGAGGGATGTTATTAATACTATTAGAGAAGCTTTTCTCAACCTGTGGGTCGCGAACAATGAAAATACATCCTGCATATCAGATATTTACATTAGGATTCATAACAGTAGCAAAATTACAGTTATGAAGTAGCAACGAAAATAATTTTATGGTTGGGGGTCACCACAACATGAGGAACTGTATTAAAGGGTCGCAGCATTAGGAAGGTTGAGAACCATTGTATTAGAGGCATGACTAAGGGGACCTAATGTAGATGCTATACAAATTTTAAAGTTACATAAGCAGTATTGATAATAATACCAATCAATTGTAAAGCTCAGATGAAATGAAAAACTCCCAAGAAAAACATAAATTTCAAAATTGATGCTAGAAGAATTAGAAATGCTGATTAGTTCTGTAGCTATAGAATAAACTGTATCTGTAGTTTAAAAACATTCATGCCTCTATAAAAAGTAAATGTAAATACCCCCTCTCCAGTAGATGGAACTTAATTTACCTCCCCTTGAGTATTTGCTGGACTTAGTTTCAAATTAATGTATTGTAGAAATGGAAACTATGTTAATTTTACACTAGAAAAATCTGGCAGACACCATTTTAACAAAATGATCAAGGTTAGCATCTCCTGTGATAAATTATGTTTAATGCCACTTGCCATCTCATATGATATAGTGAGAAGCCTGCTTCATTTTTAGGATTATTTGCCAAAATCCATACTCCAGTCTAATTACGAGGGGGAAAAGAGAGATAAATCCAAATTCCTTCAAAAACCTGAAAAGCACTCT